>NC_056624.2:166118150-166300650 GCF_002870075.4 Lactuca sativa | reverse complement strand
CCAAGGCTTTTCTTCGATAGTTTCTCCATTGATATATTTGACCCATAAAGGAGCTACTTATACTTTGAGTAAGAAACACGAAGAAGCATTCGGGAAGCTAAAGAAAATGTTGTGTGAAGCACCAATTCTTTCCTTACCCGACGGAGTTGAAGACTTCGCAATTTATAGCGATGCATCTGGAGTTAGGTTAGGTTGTGTTCTGACCCAAAGGGAAAAAGTGATTGCATATGCATCTAGAAAATTGAAAGATCATGAAAAGAACTACCCCACTCATGGTTTGGAGTTGGCAGCGGTAGTATTCGCCCTAAGGATATGGAGGCAATATCTCTATGGCACGAAGTGCAAACTTTTCACTGATCATAGGAGTCTCCAGTACCTCTTTAATCAAAAGGAATTAAACATGAGGCAACGACGCTGGCTAGAGTTACTCAAGGACTACGACTGTGAGAAACTTTACCACCATGGTAAAGCAAATGTTGTCGCTGATGCTCTAAGTCGAAAAGTAAACCCTGAAAAGAAAAGGCCAAGAGTGTTAAGAATCAAAGTTGTCTCAACGATTGTGGAAAGTATTAAGAAAGCTCAGGAAGAATCTTCAGAGAAAAATGATCGAAAGGAAGAATGTTTGGGCAAAATGTTAGTGTTCGGTACAAACAGTCAAGGACTGAAGGTATTCCAAGATAGGATTTGGGTACCTAATATGGGAGGAGTAAGAGATCTTCTTATGAAAGACGCTCACAAGACCATGTACTCAATTCATCCCGGTAGCACTAAAATGTATAGGGATCTAAAACCCTACTACTGGTGGCCGACGATGAAGCTCGATTTTTCAAAGTATGTGTCCAAGTGTGTAACATGTGCAAGAGTTAAGGCACAACATCAGAAACCGTATGGGAGTTTAGAACCTTTACCTATACCCATGGGTAAATGGGAAGACATCACCATGGATTTTGTGACTAAACTGCCCAGAACAAAGAACGGTCACGACATGATTTGGGTAGTCGTGGATCGGTTAACTAAGAGTGCACACTTCATCGCAGCCAATGAGAGATGGTCTATGGATAAGCTTGCAAATGCTTAAGTGAAGGAAATAGTAAGACTTCACGGCGCTCCTTTAATGATTGTATCAGATCGTAATAGTCGTTCCACATCAAGTTTTGGAGGAGTCTAGAGGAGAAACGGGTACGAAGTTGTGTTTAAGTACAACTTACCATCCGCAGACTGATGGTCAGAGCGAAAGAACGATTTAAACATTGGAAGATATGCTAAGAGCATGTACCTTGGAATTCCAAGGTAACTAGGATGAGCACTTACCTCTGTTGGAGTGTTCCTACAATAATAGTTTCCACTCGAGCATCAAGATGACACCTTATCAAGCTATGTACGGACAAAAGTGTCGTACCCCGTCTTGTTGGCTTGAGGCTGGAGAAAAGTAGTTTATGGGCCCCAAGATAGTCCATCAGACTGCGGAAAAGCTGAAAGTGATCAGGGAAAGGATGTTAGCAGCTCAGGATCATCAAAAGAGCTATGCCGAAAAAAAAGAGACGATCGATTACATTCGAAGTTAGAGATTCGGTTTTGCTTAAAGTCTCACCTTGTAAGGGACTTATATGATTCGAAAAGAGAGGAAAGTTAAGTCTGCGGTTTATTGGACCATTCAAAGTTCTTCAGAGGATTGGAAACCAAGCTTATAAGCTTGAATTACTAGATGAACTAGATGGTATTCATAACACTTTTCATGTGTGTTATTTAAGGAAGTTCACGGGAGAAGTTCCCGACATAATTCCAATTTGAAAGTTAAGGATGGATGAAAATAAGAGGCTAATCAAAGAGCCTGAGGCAATTGTTGACCGTAAGACAAAGAAGTTACAACGCAAGATGGTCGGCTTAGTGCCTGTGCGATGGAAACATACGAATGGGCCGAACCTCACTTGGGAAACAGAGAGTGGCATGATGAGTCACTATCGACATCTGTTTGCTGATGCGTGATTCCGGGACGGAATCATCCTAAGGGGGAGAGAATTGTAACGCCCGTGTTTCTAGGCGAAGCATTAATGTGATGATGTAATAGTTAGGGTCAACAATTGTAACCTATTTGACGCAATAAATAAGAATTATGTGAATATTATGTGTTTCATGATTATTATAATATAATAAAATAGGAAAAATCAATCGAATCCTCCGTAAATCGTAAAAATAAGTATGCCAATATATATATAGAAAGTACACGTCTTCCAGATCCCGAATATAAATTTCGTCGAAATCCGAATCCATATGAATTAGATATGATTTTTATAAGATATAAAAGTCAGCCACGCACAAGGAATATGTGACGTAAATAGCTACGAAGAGAATGATTGACTTTTAGCTAGTACCACCAAAAAGAAAATCGTAGTACTCCTTAAAATAAGAATTTTGAGAAAAAGAATGCCAAAAATGGAGTCCGTATGAAAGAGTTATGATTCTAGCAAAATCATTTAATTTTATAAAAATATGGGCAAAAATATAAATTCAAACTTAGCCGATGGAGTCTAAACGAAAGTTGTAGATTTCGTCGATAGCTACGAGTGAATATAAAGAACGTTAAAAACGGAGTTCGTATGAACAAATTATAATTTTTAATAGCATACTTAAGTATTAAAATAAAGTATAAATCATATATATATATATATATATATATATATATATATATATATATATATACATATGTATATATACATATGTATATATCATTAAAAGGTATCAACGATGCGGTCGTTATAAGACTAATATTGAGTACTTTCGACATTAGTTTAGTACAAATACCGTTAAATCTATTTAAAATAGTATATAAAGGGGTGTTTAGTCGTTTATATAACTATAAGGTCATTAAGTAACTATAAATGGTAGTTTTTGAAAATTCAATTACTATAAATAAGAGCCTCCAGGCTCTCATATTTCTTGCACCATTCTCTTGATTCAAGAGTCTTTCTCTTCTTATCCCCCAAGCATTTTCGTCCCTCGTGATTCGACTTCTCTTTCTGTAGTTTTTAGTATAGTAAGGTGAGCGCTGAAGCACTGTAATAATCTTTCTTAGAAAGATTCAACGACGAAGTTCTGCCGCTGCAGAGCCCGACTCCTAGCTAAGTAAGTTATGCTACCCTACTTTAAATATAGCTTATAATATCGTTATTATGAGCCTATAAATAAAATTTATCAGTGATTCAAAGTCGTTATACTGATTGAACTACTTACGGGAGAAGTGTCTAGAATGGTCAAGTTGGGTTTGGTTGTTGAATTTCAAAAAAGCTACATACGAAATGGTCCTGCCTTCCAACTGTCCTGCCTGACTGATCCTTACTTGATAGATCATGAAGAAGACTCTGAGTTAATGATGAATCTAGACTAATAATTAGTCGCAATTAATATTAGACTAAAATCTAGTGGTAATGATACTAGGTTTCATCGAAGGAAAATAAATTAAGCGAAGCGCTGCCTAAGTTCGGAATCACCACCTTAACAAGTGTCACACCCCCAAACCAGAACGGCGGAAACGTTCGGGGGGCGGAGGACGTCATATGTAGTATCACAATACATGCATCATAGTAATCAAAGTAACAAACAACCATTGTATTAATATTAAAGTGTTTACAAAGTATATGATTCACAAAAGATTGACTCCAAAAGTAAATAACAAAACAAGACATGAAGCTGCTATACTTCAGCTTCTGAGTCCCAGAGCGCGTACCTGGCTACTAGTTTACTCAGAATACAAGTTATTTTGAAAGAGTAAATCAACATTTAAGCTGTTGAGTTCATAAGTATTTTAGTGATGAAAAGTAAACTGTAATTTCTTTAGAAAAGTTTGCCTGTTCCTCCAGAAAATCCTATATTTTCTGATGTGATGAATGAAAGTAAAAATGACTCTACAATTCCTTCTATGAGTACTAACTGGATACAAGTTATATACAATTTAGAGTAAACAAACAATCGATTTGTGAATCTGCCCTAACCCACAACCAAACAAGAAACAGGAAGTAAGGCGGAAATCACACATCTCATTGTTTGTTAGATCTTCATTGTATACAACCCTAGCGTATTCATTTGGTATTTACAGAGTTAACTGTAATAGTTCTTTATATTTGATGAAAACATTCTTTAAGAAAATCATATATTTCCTTTAATAAAAATGGTAACCACAATAGTTCCTTCTATAATCACTTAGTTTATACTAGCTATATATAATCTAATATCGAACATACAGTTAAATGGGTGAATCTGCCCTAAGCCCATAACCAAACAAGGAATAGGAAGTAAGGCGGAAAGCACACATCCAACTGCCTATCGGAGATTAATTATATATAACCCTGATGTATAAACTAAGGTATTATAGAATTAACCACCAAAGGTCCTTTCAGTTGTATTGGTTTAATAAAATGAATTAAAACTTTTACTAATAAGTTTCTAGTTTAGCCTACTAAATGCTCTATCAGAAAAGTATGTTTCTGTACTAGAAAACGGTATATTGAATTTGTTTGCTATGACCTGACCCATACCTGATACTCCTTATGATTACTTGGTGTATACAGGATATATATATATATATATATATATATATATATATATATATATATATATATATATATATATATATATATATATATATATATATATATAAGATCAAGTAGATAGTGGATTGGGTGAATCTGCTCTAAGCCCACAACCAAACAAGGAACGGGAAATGAAGCGGAAAGCACACATCATACTGTCTGTCAGACCCGATTAATATATATCCCTGATGTATCTACCGATGAATCATAAAGTTAGCATTATAGGCTCCCTTCTAACTGAATGTACCAAGACCCGACTATTCTGTTTGTTTGTATTTTGTAATAATGTATGTTTTCCCAAGTTTAAGACTATCTTTACTAGAAAATAGTTTGCATTACCTTTTATGTGAGAAGATCAATATATGAATGTAATGGGAAAATGAAAGTGTACAGTAATGTTGTATAAAGTAATTACTGAAGCACTAACTACCTTAAAACCTATTGTTTAATTAAGGTAAAATTTGATGAGATTATAACCATACTGATTGACGAGAGTTCAACATGACGACCTGCTGGCACCGAAACTGATGTGACATTTGTCACCCTTTGGCATGCCGGCCAAACTGTAGCGAACAGTCAGGATGTGGGATCGTGAGTCCCGTATAAATCTATACACACAATATCCGCTCTCCCTCAAGGAGAATCTGTTTACAAAACGCGACATAACAAGTATATTGATATGTTGTGAAGTAGTGGTTCACATTATTGTTATCTTGTTCGTGTTATCGTATGTTCCTTCTGTTCTTGTTATTGTATGTTCCTTCTGTTCTTGTTATTGTATGTTCTGAGACTCTAAACTATACCTATTATAGTTTACTAGTATATTTGTTTTGTACTGTCCCTGATTTGTAGAAAAGAGTCGATTATCTACAGAGTTATGATTGTACTCTAAAACAGAGTTTTATAAACAACTATGTAACATAACGTAAAAGAGTCTTTGAATTGATTTGATCACTTATAAAAGCATAAGAAATCCTTTTATATGATGGTTATCACATATAAACATTTACACAATATCATCGTGTTCAACTTGTATCCCCCCCCCCCCAAAAAAAAGAAGCATTTAAAACCATTTAAAAGATTGATTATAGGGTATGAATTCACCTTATGTGGGTGATTCAATTGAAGATTTAGGTAAGGATGAGAAGTTCCACGAATGAAGTCCCGAGGCACAAACGAGTCCTAATTGACATATATTGATACATATATGTATATAATTAATGTTTTAACACCACTAACATGAAGGGAAACAACTTTAGGGACTAGGAAACACTTGAAATGAAGTGTTACAATCACATGTGATTGATTAAAGGGAGTTCACGGCCACACAAAGTTTGTTTACGGCCAAGGTAGAGTTTACGTCCATAACACATGATGTGTTTACGGCCCAAAATTGATTCTATGAAGTGGTTGCGGTCCTATTCTTGGTCTTAAGAAGGTTCACAACCAAAATCATGATCTTATGAAGAGTTTACGACCAAAGGAAGAGTTTATGGCCGTAAACACTTGAAGATTATGCATTAATTGGTTGTTCCATGGCTAGGAATTGAGTGTTTCTTATGGATAACTAGATGATAGAAGAAATACTCACACTTTGAAGGTCTTTAGGGTGTTCATGGCCCAAGAACAAGTGTGTGTTCTTGGTGTTCTTAGTGAAAAGATGAAGATTTGAAGATCTAACCCAAAAGAGTTGAATTCATGGATGAAATCAAAAGGGTTTCACAAGATCGAGAAGGATATTAAGAAAAAATGGAAGAATCACTTACAATATTGAAGAGAAATGGAAGTGTTCTTGATGATACTTGAGAGAGAAATGAGTTCCAGCCTTGAAGATGTGAGGAATGATGAAGAAATGAAGGAAATCGTTATATATAGGGGAGGGGTTCACGACTGCCAAGAGTTTACGTTCGTAAACTCTAGTTTGCGGCCGTAAACTCCTTGTGACGGAGTTTCCGACTCTTTTTCAAGCCAATGAACTTTAGCTAACACATCCTTACACACAATCCTTGAATGTACTAGGCTTAGAACACTCAAACAGACCCATAACTATGCTAAAAGATGGCAAAAACAAGTCTGACTTTTAATTGATTGGCTTGTCTTTACATATAGGAATTTACGGGTTGTCATAACAGGTGAGTGGATAGTTACTTTTATCTTACACATAGATATGAAGTATTTTATATAAATTACGTGCTATGTGTGCATATTATCTGTTTACTTGATATCTATGTTGCATGAACGTTCTTATACATGTTTTATATGATCTAAACTGTATATGTATTTTATATCTACAAAAATGTTGGGTAAAACATGGGTAGATGAAATAGATGATGTGTGATAAAATGATGAGAGGCCTTGATGTTGACGATGATCCAGTCATGTAGCAGAGTATAGATGACGACCACAAACTATTCTAGACAATCCAGTGGAACGCTAGCAGACTCGCAACCTATAGGTGTTTATTTGAAATTAGTGTTCGCCAGGAGTACTCCATCCCCGTCATGGTCATCTGATTTGACATAATTTGCTGAGGTATTCCTTAAGCAGTGTTGTCACCCCCGATGAAAATCCTTAGGCTAGGTCCCATATAATAGATGCCTTAGGGATAACGGGAACGGGTAATCGGGTTGAATGATTTGATGAAAATAATAAACTTGTTTATTTTGGGTTGAAAACCCTATATGCTCACTAGGCTCCCAAGCCTGACCCACTCAGTTTCTTGTATTATAGGTAGTGGCACAAGAACATAGTTGGATGACTTGACGAGGGATTATGGATTATAGGCCAGTAGATATAAATAAATGTTGTAAGGTCTATGTTGTTATGTTTATGCTTTTGATCTTTATCGAACATGACATCCCGAGGTTTTAATATAATGAAATACAATTCTTCGGAAATGCTTTGATAAATCTTTATCACATTTATCTTTTGGGAACAAATTACGCAACACTTTTCTTTAAAAGGTTACTTTGATTTTCAAACAAAGCATAAACAAATCGGTCTTTTCTGGCCATGAAAATGGGGATGTCATATATTATCATTCATATTCTAATTTGTGCTCATTATCGATTTGGTGTTTAGATTGTGCTTGATCATTGCAAGGAAATTCATAAATCGATAAGTCTAGATATTTGATCATAATAGCTAGTTAACGAATTGCTGATCAATATATTTTATCTGCTAGAAATCAACCATAGGAGAAAGTAAAATCAAATATAAGCAGAAGTACTTTTTAAATCTTGAAGTAAATTCATTTTCTTTGTTTGCTTAATTGTTTAGTTGATAGTAATTTGAATTAATAGTAATTTGAATTAAGTTCTTCTGATCTTGCAAAATCAATAAAAATAACCCTCGACTTTAAGTTTGTCTCTTGGTTTAATTGGAAGTAGTTAAATTAATTAATTAAATACCGTTCCTTGTGTTCGACTCCCGACTTACCCAATCTATTCTATAATCCGACTTGGTACATTGCCTATATGTGCATAATTTAGTTAAGTCAGTTAGGTTATAAATTTAAAACAAGTAGGTATTTTTGTGCACATCAACTTTAGACGGACTATTCACCGCGAACCTCTATCTAACCTGGCATATTGAGTTTTAATGCATATTTTGGAAAATAAATAGTGTCATTATAATCAAAAAAGGATATGAGATGGTATCTAATTTTAATTGTGGAAAATCTCAAAAAATCATAAAGCACAAATTGTAACCTTAGTTAATACATCTGAAAAAACTAAAATTTCGTATTAAGCAATTGTGAGCAAAACAAACACTCTAGTCTCGTAGTACATGTTCACCTATAAAGAACGTCCAAAACATAGCTTGTATGCAAAAGATACGACTGTTGTAAAAAACCAAACCAATATAATACTGGTTTTCTTTAAACCGCATAAAGCGTTTCGATCCGTTGAAGAACTTGCACACCCCCGATGGAAATTCCGAGAATATTTTTGAACTCAGAATACAGTCTATTATTTGATTCCATACTCATAATATTTTAAGTAAAAATATTTGTAAAAGTTGAAAAATCGACGTTTCTGGTCAATAAATGTGAATATTTAAACATGATTTTCTGGAGTTCTATAACTTGAAAAATTAATCCATTTGAGTTTCTAGAATCAGTGCACTCGACTCTATCATTCGCCACATTAGAAAAAAATATTAGATGTCGGGAAACTGGCACAAAAATTTAGAAATGTTTTAAGGACTTTTTGAGAAAGATGACATCACCAAGCATTGCCACCTTGCATGAGAGTCAAAAATCAGCCATGACCTTCCTCCTTAGCTATACCCACATCCAAGGCTTCCTTTCCGTCCCCACCTTACCTAGTTGGAGTGCACACTTGGTCAAAGTATAAAGCATGGGATGTTTGTATGTTTGACTAACCAAGAGACTATGGTGCTAGGGGCTTACATGAGCTTACATGAGGTTATAAAAAGAAGCCTTGGCATCCTTATTAGATCACAAATTCATCAGACCTTTCCTTTCTCATTTGTTCTCTCTCTCTCTCTCTCTCTCTCTCTCACTCACTCACTCTCTCCCCCCTCCATCTCTCTATCGATCTAAATTCCCCCACCTACAGTGAAACTGTGAGCCACCGAGAACCACCGCCACCCTACCTTTTCCTCCTATTTCGACGACTAGCAGCCCCATCTGCCACCTGTTGCCTTCCCTTCCTCCCTCTGCTACCTCCCCCTACCGTCTCCTCTCGTCTCTCGTCGGGTAGAAAAGAAAGAAACTGAGAGGCTAGTGGGAAGCCCCTCTTTTGACCACTACCACCATTATTTTGGCCCTTGTAATTCCCATTCTTTTTTGGTACTAGTCGATTAAACCTCGGGTTATTTTGTCGTGTTTTGTGGTGTCTTTCAAGTCCAAACAATCTGGTTATAGTTTATTACTATTTCGTGTTATCTCGCAGTGCTTCCTGGAAAACAAACCATACTCACATCTAGATCGAAAATCACACATCAAGGGTGAGTGTTTACGACCCCCTTGCTATAGCTTTTATATATTTCGAGGAGGAATACATGTGCTCACATATCTCATTTATGCAAAACTCTCATAAAAAATCGTATCATAGTTACAAATATTACTAGTTAAAACATATTTTGTTTAACAAAAACTAGTTATTAAACTCGATATATTCATATGTTATAGTTGTTTGAAAAAGCTAGTTAAAATAACGTATATTTTTACTAGAAACAAGTTATGATAAGTGGTTAAGTATGCTTAAAAAAATATTATGCCATGTAATATTACCACTCAAATGATATTTAAAGATCATAACTTACATGTATATACACTAGTTTATAACCCGTGAGAACCCGGTTATAAAAACAATTACACTTTCATAGTAAAAATTTGAAATTATTAATCAATTATTTCAAATAAATTATTAATTAAGAGATATTTTTTTAGTTATATAAAATTATAACGGTTGATTTAAATAAATACATGAAATTATACCACCTTATAATATATATATATATATATATATATATATATATATATATATTCTTTTTTATTCAAATGTTATTAATTTAATATAATTAAAGTGTGAAATTTGAAATGAAGAATCAATTATCAAATATTAATTTAATGTAATTAAAGTATGAAATTTGAAATGAAAAATCAATTATCAAATATTAATTTAATGTAATTAAAGTGGGAAATTTAAAATTTAAAATTTAAAATGGAGAATTAATAGGTTGACATGTGACATATAATATTAATGAAGATTTCTAATATTGTGACACTTGTCAATAGGAGAATAAATTTATTTATTTTTTAAAATAGGGATATATATATATATATATATATATATATATATATATATATATATATATATATATATATATATATATAAGATTTACCAACTTAATCAAAAGTGAAACTTACATCTTTACGTGTGAACTTATCAAACATACTCGACTTTTATAGTAAAGCACTATTCACCGTAAATCATTTTGCCTAGTTAGTTATCCAAGTATAAGTTAGGTCTGTTGACTACTATTCATTTAGTCTGGATACTTATCCACCTATAAGATAGGGCTATTCACTCTCGATCATTACGCCTCAAATGCTTATCCACGTATAAGATTGGGTAGGTTATTCATGTACATTAGGGATTTTACAGTGAGACGATATTCATTACCTAAGTATAAAAACTTAATATACCCACACCACTAACTGTTAATGCTCGGAGCGAGATACGTATGTATAGATCCACATGGGTTGACACATCCACCTGCGGTTGCTTGCTACAACCATGACTGTCAAGTCGAAGCGGGTGATTACTATCTTCAGTAATTTCTACGACGTCCAATGAAGCGTTATAGGGGTACTTCAATCACATAGCTCGGTTATAGGACTCGCTATAAACATTAATTGGATCTTTCTCTCTCTACAAACCATGGACTTGGTTTCTCTCTCTACAAACCATGGACTTGGTTTCTCTCTCTACAAACCATGGATTTGGTTTCTCTCTCTACAAACCATGGATCTGCTTTTCTCTCTCTCTACAAAACATTTTAAGTATGAAATTACTTACAAAAAATATACTTTTTGGCTTTAAAGGTATTTTTGAAAGGTTCTCTACAAAATCATTTATAAATATGGATTTACTTGCAGAAAATACTTTTTAAACATTGTAAAATTATCATCACTACATTATCAGAAAACCTGTAACTCTCATCAGCCTTGCGTTGACCCTTAAAACTAGATGTATTCTCAGGAAATCACTAAACAATCATTTCAAACGATGGAATAGACATGGATTTGAGGCGACCTAGTTTTCCTAGTTTTTGTTATATTTGCCTACATGTTTAACGTACTTCATGTACTCTGTTATTATATGTAAGAATTTTGTATTCAAACTTCAAGGTGGAATACAACTACTATTTTGATTATCGTTGTACTTGTGTTATATATTTAATTGATTATGATCAATGAACTAAGTCGCACAGCCCGACATGTTCAGCTGCCTCGGCCATTGGTGTGACAATTTGGTTATTTTTTCTTGGTTTACCAGTTTCATTGTTAACTTGCATGTCTAGTCATTAAATGAGTTGAAGAAATCCTCATTAAAGTCTCACTCTTTTATCATAATTTTTGAATAAGTCTCAAACTATTTTTTTATGAAAAAGCATGAATTGTCGTTAAAATTGATGATTTGCTCATTTTCTCCATTTACCACACTTTATTGGTTTCTTTGCTGAGATGAACGCCTAGTCATTAAATGAGCTGATAAAATAAATATGTTAGGTTATATAATGTTATGTCTATCATAAAACTTGATATCATGCTGCATTGTCTATTTTTTGAAATATAAAGTGCATCCAACAAAGGCTACAGTAATTACATAAACTAGTAACGACTTTATCAATCTTTGAAGTTTATAAAAAAAGTTAATTTGACTATCTAATTTTATGCAACCCAACATATCCATCTCATAATCTTATTTTCCGCCCTTTTTTTCCTAGTAACACCCATTTTACCAGTTTCAATATTGACTTAGATGCCTAGTTATTAAATGAGCTGATGAGATGGATATCAAGTTGTATGTTAAACACAAAAATATATACATCATCATATCCATCTGATTAGCTCGTATAATGACTAGACGTCCATATCAATAATGAAACCGTTAAAATATGTGTTACAAGAAGAAAATGGTCAAAATCATCACTTTTACATGTAATTCATGTTTTTTCGTAAAAAAAATCAAAATAGTTTGAGACATACTCGTAAATTAGGATAAAATACTGTGACTTTATTGGTGATTTTACCAGCTCATTTAATGGTAGGCGTCTAGGACAGCAATGAAACAAAAAAAAATGGTCAAATCGTTATTTTTATCGGTGATTCATGTTTTTACATAAACAAATTTAATTTTGAAAGCTTTTTATAAATTATGATAAAATAATGAGATTTTAATGGAAGTTTCCCTTTATATAAAAAGTAAAACATAATTCACTTTTATCCATAATAGCATTAATGTATTCACATCACGACATGCATATGCAAAGTCCCAAGTCATAATCCAATTTTTTACACAAAATAACAATATACACATACAAAGTCTCAAGTCCCAAGTTAAAGTCTCAAATATTACACAAAATAGAAATTTACATAGCAAAATACATGCACACAATCTAGAGGATACATATTACTTCTAAATCATGATTTCATTTTTAACTTTCTGTTGAAAGTTCTGTCTATATGGAACTCTCAAGTTTTATATGAAGGAAAGTAGGAAACATCTTATATAATACATATGCTAATGTGCATTAAAAAACGGTTAAATGCTAACTATTGCCTATTAAAAAGTGGATGAATTCTGTGATCAGCTATTTATAATGCCATTGCAAGTCGATCATTGTACTTGTTAAAATTCTTAAGACAGCATTAAAGTACACCAATGTGAAATATTTTGACCATCTTATCTTATAAGTAATATTGTTGCATAATAAACATTGAAAATGGCCTAAAACCGCTAACTTTGACATACTTCAACTATAAACATTTTAACAAGGACAATTGTTAGTTTGAAGGAAAATTAAAAGTGTAATGATCTAAAAAAACTGTCCGGTCACTATTATAGCATTTTTTTGTAGTGTATTTATATGTATGTGGTACGAGTTGTTATATATTATACCATGTACGATGATTTGTTACAATTTGTGTATCAAAGTTTGCATAGTATTGTTGTTTTACTTAATGTAATTTTACATATAAATATGTTAGCAAATATTTACTGTTGTTTATTATTTTATGTGATCATCTTATCATAATCATAAGACATGAAGAATACCAAAGAACATGTGTCCCTCCACAAGGCACATGCATAGTTTTTGTCATTGTGAACTATAAAGGTCAAAGGAACATGCAATCATCATTTCCACAAAAATCATCATTTCTTTCCAATTTAAAAAGTATGATTATCATAATAACATAAACTTAAATTATATCTACAAATTAACACTTGGTAAGAAAGTAAATAACGATAACTTTTATAGGCACAAAACCTTTTCTGAATTATCAAATGTCAATAAAAAATTTAAAATGCTTTACATAAAAATATAACATTGCCCGACGACAAATCTCGAGTTTAGGCATATTCAGTTATATATCGTCCGGCCGTTTATCAATGTATGCGTATGCCACAGTTTTTGTTTCAGATAACATAACTGCATATAACACTTCATCTGTTACATTATATGAAAAAGTCTGATATTAATCGTCAAACATATAACTGTTGAATCATATCATAAATACTTTATAACAACTAATAATCGATAAATAAATAAATTCAAATATTAATATTGAGAAAAAGATATTATTCCCTTTTAAACATTTTCTTTAATCGAAAGGAATATTATTATTATTATTTGCTTTCGAATTTTCATTTGAAGATGGTGAGAACATGGTATTGGTCAAAGTGGTCATTGCTTTCAAATCCAATCATCTTTTTGGCAGCTTTTGCTTTCAAAATTCAACTTTTACGGTTTTACCTATACAATGGGTGTAGTTTTTTAATAGGTAAAATTTTATATAATCTAACGTATTTTTAACAAGCTTATATTTAATATTTTATTGTTTGAGAATGTTTGTTTTAGTTTTATAGTTATATAAGAGGTTTTTATTTTTCCACTAATGTACTTGAATGTTTTATTTTCCTATACTAATAAAATAATAATTTTTTTTATGTGTCACTCTATTAGGTCTTTTAATTAATGTAATGTTCTATTTATTCTTCATTTTAAATTTTAAATTTTAAATTTCTACTCTAATTATATTAAATTAATAACATCAAAATAAAAAATAAGTTAAAAATAATACAGATTATAAGGTGATATAATTTCACATATTTATTAGAATCAACAATTATCATTTTATATAAATCAAAAGTATTTCTTAATTAATAATTTATTTAAAATAATTAGTTTAAAATAACTGATTAATAATTTTAAGTTTTACTACGAAAGTTTAATTAATTTTGTAAGCATGGTTCCCACGGATTATAAACTAGTTAAATTATAATTAATTTATAATATGGATAATTGAATATGAGAAATTAAATTGATTCCTATTTTTTATGCTTATAAATGTTCCTACCCAATCAAATTATGACAAGTGTCATTTTTCCATTTTTTTAACTAACTCATTAAAGCTATATTAGTAATATATCAAATAAAATTAAATTGAATGGTGATTTGTCATAATTTTAGTGGGTAAAAATAATTATAGACATAAAAGATAGGATATAATTTAATTTCTCATTGAATATTGATTGTTAGAACATACCTTCAAAAATCAAAATTGAGTTAAAATATGTTGTAGTTATTAATACAATTTTTATTTGAGTGACTGTTGTTTGAAATTCAATAATATAAATCACGTTAATAAATTATTAGGTTACTTATAGAATATATTTTAAATATGTAATTACAATAAAATATTTTTATTAATTTTATATATATATATATATATATATATATATATATATATATATATATATATATATATATATATATATATATATATATATATATATATATATATTAATTTGGAACCCTTTTTAGGCACATTTCTCTTTTCCTATTGGAACACTTCCATTTTTTTAATTTCCTTTTAGCAATCAAGTCACAACCTATCTTTCTTGATTGTTCTTTTTTTTTTCCTGCTTTCTTCTTCCGATCGATTCCTCTATTCTACATCTATTCTTCTGCCGAGTACCCTAAAGAATGCCATGGACTTTCGTTGCACCTTTGTATTTTAGTCCGACCCCGATTTCATTCATAAAAATTAAATGCATTATGCACACATAAAGCGAATATAGCTCTAAAAAAACAGGGGTTGTTGGTGCCCAAATAAGATGCCGACAATTCCATGTTTCTCTTCCAATCAATTTTCTCCACCGCCTTCTCATTCCTTCTCGATTTATTCACATATGCTGTGTAATCCTTTTGATTTGGTCCTTGTTAATATATTAAATTGATACATGTATGTAGTCACCATTGAAATTTCTATCGAGTAACTGTTGTTTCAAATTCAACAATGTAATTCATCTCAAAATTCATCCACTCAATTCAAAATAGAATAATAAAATATCATAAATTATCAAAACTCTATTCATCCATCTCAAATGTTTTAGTTAGTTAGAGTAATCATGACCATGAGTACATTAGCACCTTGTGTACATGATCATCACATGATCATGAAGATCATTGTTTTTCTAATTTTTATAGTATGTATCTACAGGAATTATGGGTACGACCGAAAAAGTTAAAGTTGTTTCAGTCATTGATGTCTTAAACAATATTAATAGGTATTGCACTAAGAAAACTTTGAAAACAAGTTTGAAGATAGTAATAGGTATTGCACTAACAAGTTTGAAAATAGTTCATTTTGGTAATATCATTCAATCCCGATTCAATCTTATGATGACAATATAATAAAATGATAAAATTTTCATAGGTTAAACCTTGATTTCAAGTAGTGAATAAAAAATCGTTAACTTCTAATAAATCAAAGATCCCTTTTACCCTTTCAATCAAAATTATATTAAAATACATCATTAATATGTAACCCCGTTTGCATTTCTTGATAACAAAAGTTGTCACGATCAATATATTTTTTATGACTTTTTACGCTTTGCATGATCATGATCATAAGATCAGGTCTAAATTAAAATATCTATGAAAATGAACTAGTCTTAAAATTTGTGTGCAAGGTATTGCTTGTAAAGTACTCACTATAACTTCATGTTGATTAAGAAATCAATGGTAGAATCAACCTTAACTTCTTTAGCAGTAATCATAGTTCACTTGTAGAATAATAAGATCATAGTATCAAGATCAACATCGATATCTTAAATATCGTAACAACCAATTTGTAACACATCTCTTTATCTTCTCTCTTAACCATGACTCCTCTAAATAAAAAAATTCTTGATGGTTTTTATCTTGACTCCTTCTTTCTAATAACTTCACTTATGTTGTCTTATTATATAACTTATGGGTTTGGAAGCATTATATGTTCATATATTTAAAAAGTTTGAAACGTGTTAGGACCGCAGTTGGGGATGTGGTGGATTTAGAAGATATAAGGGTCTTAGGGTGTTATGTCAGGGATATTCATGACATGTATTATCGCTCTACAACATGTGTTAGAATTACGGTTGGAAGACGTTGTTTTGGTTGTAGAATCTACTATACATGTTAGATTTGTAGAATAACAAGATCTTAAGATCAAGATCGATATTGAGATTTTAACAAGTATACTTCTAAGATCTCTCTCTCTCTCTCTCTCAGCTAAGGAAAGATGATATGCATGATTTAGATGCTATAACGGTCTTACGGTGTTATGTTAAAGCTATTCATGTTATGTATTGTCGCTTTATGACATGTGTTAGAATTTTAATTGGTGTCACTAAGTATTTCCGTATTGGAATTAGGCTCCAACAATGTTTGACACTTTGCTCATACACTTTTTAATTGATTATGAATGAGGTATCTTACACGATACATAGAGATGTACCATGGTTTATGTTTTTCATATGATATGGTTTAGGCTACGAAATCTAGGACTAAGTTGAACGCTTGGTTAGTTACATAGAAGACTTCGTTGGAAGTTAAATGGCTTATGATTAATGCAACTAAAATTGATTATCTATTATGCAATTTTAGTTGGGATCCATATACTGGGTTTGTCGGTTGCTCAAATAAATTAGTTCTATGTTAAACCTTATATATATATATATATATATATATATATATATATATATATATATATATATATATATATATATATATATATATATATATATATATATATATATATATATATATATATATATATATATATGGGGTGGTTCAAATAATACAAGTAAACAGTGTGAAACGTGAAAACAATACTTTTATGTTATTATTCTACAATGAATTTTGTATCAAAAACTTTATGTCATTATTCAGCAATGAATAAATCAATACTCACACAATAAAAATAATATTAGCATTTAATACAATAATGCACGTACACAAAATTTATAATGGAATAATAACATTCTAATTAATACTTGAATAACCAAATGTTAATATTCACATTAGAATTATTTCAATAATACACATATACAACATTCATTGCTGAAATAATAACATAAACATAATATTTTTACGTTTTCACACTATTTAATGTATTTAGTTGAACTTGTTCATATATATATATATATATATATATATATATATATATATATATATATATATATATAACCCATGTTTTTCCTGGACGAATCAAATTAGGGTTTCAAGGAGTCAAATGTTAGATTTTTTAGGAAAAAGGATCCTCACAACTTGAGGCATGGAGGCACACGACATGAGATAGGTTGCATGAAGATTTTGTCAGGGACAGAGCTCACAACGTGAGCAATAACAGCTCACGACGTGAGGAGCGATGCAGCCCAAGTCCATGATCTTTTAGGGTTTCCTTTGTATTTAAGAATCTTTAACCTCGTTTTAGGGTTTCATATCATCCCCAAACCCCGTTTCAACTTAGAAAACCCTACTGCCCATCCTTGCTTGATCTTTGGTGATTTTGGAGCTTTTCTTGGTTTGGAAGGAGGCAAGAAGAAGAAGAAGAAGAGGGTGGTCTTGTGTTGAGGCTTGCACTGAATCATCATCAACATCACCTTACATTGTTTTTGAACCATTATAAGTGATAAAACTCCTACCTTTATGCTTATATAAGGCTAAATATAAGTTTTTTCCCACTATTCTTCTTGATTGGGGATGTTAAGTGAATAAAAACCATAAAGTTGGCAACTTCATGAGTTATAAGGGCCTTAGGGATGTCTTGGAGTTCAGATCTAGAAACTGGTTGAGTTTTTAGAGCATTGCATGAAAGTTGGATGTCTTTTCTTCAACTTTGGACCTAAATGAGATCTAGACATATATTGGACATATATGTCTTAAAAGCATCGTCTTTTTAATGTATTAAGAGGTTATAAGACCTTCTGGAAGTTGGAGCTCAAGGCTTAATGGATTAAGGACTTAAAAATTGGAGTTTTAGCCTCAAATTGTTCTCGCGACGTGAGACCAAGGTCTTACGATGTGAAGAGTGTGTAGTCTTATTTATGATGAGCTTGTTGGGGCTCATGACGTGAGGATAGGTCGCTCACGTCATGAGGCCAACTCTGGTGTTATTTCTTGATTGAGTTAGCTAGGTTGAGTCGGGATGAGTTAGAATCTGATCAAGTGAACTCTCACGACGTGACCAAGGACTGGTCACGACGTGAGATGTGATTTTGGGATTTTGGGCCTTCTTGGACCCTAGTTTATGTATTTGGTCCTCCTTGGATTAGGCCCATGATGGGTTTTGGGCCCAATTAGGAAGGTTTGGCCATATTGGGCTTTAAATGCTATTGGTTTGAGCCTCGGATTTTAGGCCACGTGAGGGAAGGGTAAAATAGACTTTTACCCTGAGTGTTGGATAATCGGACTTTGATTCCAATTATGGGTTGGGGACCAATTACTTTGATGATGTTATCTTGGGGATTTTCCAAATCAACAGTCCGAGCTTTTATCTGAGATTTTCAGTAGCTTAAGGTGAGTCTCCTCACTATACTATGGGTCGAAGGCACCAATGTCGGCCTGTTGGATTATGTTATATAGGAAGACATGGGGGTGGCCCTTGGCATTTGTATGAAAGGCCTGGAGGTGGCTCCTAACAATTTGTATGCAAGACGAGGGATCAGACCCTGGTAGATAAGTAGATAATTGTATATATAGATAGTATGCTAGTCGTCTTTGTTATACCTGCATGGAAGACCAGAAGGTGGCTTTTGGCACTTTTCTGTAAGACCTAGGGTATTGGCCCCCGACCTGGCAAGGAAAAAACATGATACAGTTTGTGGCATAATGACAAGACTATGGTTAGCACATAGCAGTCTCTATTATATGTATGGTATGTGGTATTTTGGGGAACTCACTAAGCTTTGTGCTTATGGTTTATTGTTTATGTGATACCAATTGTAAGTCCCAAAACTAAGGATCCAATTTAGTAATCAATGAAGTTAATTGCAATTAGATTGAGATTGAGATGAAGAAGAAGTAGAATCAAGCATGCACACATCTATATTCAGTAAATGTCAAGTACATCTTGAGAAAAGTACAACTACTGCAGAGTTCTGACACCCAACCAAAAGTACAGACTGACACAACTCAGTTGCTATAAATAGTACTCCTCCTACCAGCACAAGAGTGTGCAGCCAAACACATGTGTGCGGCCGCACACACATGTGTGGCAGCACACATCTCATGACAACATACAATCATTGCAAAATGACATGATCATCTATACAAAATGATGCCTAGCTCAAACCACAAAATTATGTTCTTTAAGTTTGTAAGTCCCCAAAATTGCTTGTGTATCAATCAGATCCAATTGATGGTGCGGAATCCCAATCAATTGGATGATGTCAGATCAAATATAGAAGAGAAGGAGAAGAAGAATAACTTGAATCTAATGTAATGATTATATGATTGATGCTCCTTACAATAGATTCTCTCTGTCACACACACACTTCTTTTCTCTAACTTTCTCTCTCTTCTCTAGCCTTCTCTCTTTTCTTTTTCTCAACCGTACACTCCCACATGCACTCCTCTATTTATATGGACCTCCAGCCATACACATGTGTATAGCCGCACACCCTGTGTACGGGCCGTACACAGGGTGTGCGGCCGTACATACAAACCGCAAACACATACAACATTGCATAAAAATATATTTTCCTAGAAAAACAAAGTATAAACCATATTTTTGACCTAACAATCTCCCCCTTGGTTTATAGCTTTCTTTTCTAATTGGCCCAACAAACTCCCCCTAAAAAGTAGCTGCCTTTTTCTTGTTAATCTTCATTGGGTGCTTGGCTTCAGCATTAATCTTCAAATTTCATCACAGCATCAAGATGAACATATGAATCTTCAAGAATGACTTCATCTCGAGCGGTTGGGCTTTTCTTCAAGATTTGACTCTGAACGCACATTGGGTGAGGAGGCTTGATGAAAAGATTCTTGAAAGATAGCACTTTTAGCTTGAGAATCTTCAAAGAGAACAACGGAGAGAAATAATATTCTAGATCACTTCAGCAGGTTTAAGATAGCAGCAGACTGATTGAGGAGGCTTCAATGCAATCCTTCACATAATCCTCAATTTCAGCTTCACCTTGCTTCTGGGGTTGACAGATTGAATGTCGAAAGAATAATCTTCATTTCTTGCTCCTTCGAATGCGAATTTTTCGATGCTCACGGATGAAGCCTCGGCTCAGAAGATCTTCAATACAGTCTCCACGAGTCTCATCTACACCTGAAATCACTTTTCAAGACAAAACAAAACTAAAAGAAAAATTAGCACACAAAAAAATATTTTTGGATTTTTGATATTTTCTGGAAAAATAAAAACATAATTTTTTTTTTTGATTTTCTGAACAAGAAATAACACTATTTTTTGGATTTTTAATTTTCTAATTTTTTTTTGAATTTTTCTGATTTTTTTTTAATTTTTAATTCTCCCATAATATTTAAATTAGAAGAAACTATGACAAATTTAACAAAAATAAAAATGATATCTAACTTTAAGAGAGATTTGGGATCAAAGTTTTTAGACAACCTTTATCCCCTTATCAGTACCTTTCATATTCACATCTTTGTCTAGTCGATCGTCGGTATTGTTGTCCACTTAAACACGAAAAATGGTGACAAATTTAGGACATACTATTTGTTACAAGACAGGTGAACTTAAGTTCCTAAAAATTATATCTGATCCTAATTTCTTAGATACTATATCTTAAAGACCATTCATCTGACGACGACCATGGATATTGTTATCCACCTAAATTGAGCAGCGAGATCTATAGACAATCTGTATGTGTTCAATTTTAAGTGTACTAGAACGTGTTTCTCGCTTCCTGATATGCCCCAGCCATCAAGAACTTCCAGAGTACGCCTTACACTGGGTGAGCAGACAACCATTCAGAGAGAAGATAGATTCAAAATTCTATTACTTATTACTTATTACTTCAGAGGGGTTGAGAAGTAGAAGGTTGCATATGCTGTGTACCAGGTCGGATTAGAAGTCGCGCAGAGGAGACAACATATGGCTAACAGATAAGAAGTCTTTCACATATATATATATAACCTGCAGAGAAATAGAGTTGCATATGTTGTGTACCAGGTCGGATTTGAAGTTATGCAAAGGAGACAACATATGACTAATAGACGGAAAGAAAGAAAATGATATTCTACAGACCTAATTTATCAGAATTTACCAGTCGCCCCATCCAACCGGAATTAAGGACAGAATCCACACATCGAGGAAAAGTTAAGTCACGGTTCCAAGTACGGGTTCAATTATTGTGACGAATAGATTCCCATATATATCTCCCTGCTCAACCTATCCAAGCGTTGTATTTTCAGGCTAAACGGAACTATCTAGGTCAAGATTTGTCAAGTCATTTGATTTCCTAAGTTCAATTCTGCCTAGTCATGTCCATTTAGAATCTTTCATGCCTACCGACACATCAAACCAGAGCATAGACCCTTCAACTTTGGGTACGTTACGCAGACTCAGGTTTCCTGTTATCACATTATCATATCACTTCCCAAAACATCTCCCTCAAGCACATTCCATAACCAACATATTATTATTTTGATATTCTATTTTTTTTAATTTTCTAATTTTTGTTTTGTTTTTATTTATCCCCCTAAATTTGTGCATAGGAGAGAAACGAAAGTAAATGCGCAAATTTAAACTATCCTAAAACAAAAATTTGTCTTTAAAGCGAATCAGCTTAAGAAAAACTCAGGAGTATAGAGAAGAAAACTCAAACCGTAAGTCACCGATTGAATTTGCATCCAGAATGTCTGAGAATAGTACGCGTAATCTCAGAACAGATCCGAAAATTCTTCATGTCGTTAAGCATAGACCCCATGAGTGATCACTTCCTTTCTTCCCTTCCCACAAGGACACATACTCTCAAACAAATGTCTGAATGTTGTACAGTTGAGAGATGTCCCCTATCAAGTGCCAGGAACAGCCACTACCAACAAACCAAAGTCTGATGATATGCCTCCATAGCTGCTCCGACACATAGCGGGATCAGTTGGTCTTTGGAACCCAGTCCATTTTGAAACTGGGTCGACCTTTGTCATCTTTGCACGATACTCTCTCCCATGACATATCCTGTTTATCACAAACAGAAAATGTAGAAATATTAGAAGCATTAGATGATTTGGGAGATTGCACCTTCGGTACCCATCTATAGTTGGGTTTAACCCATTTCTTTTTCGAGCGGATGGGTGCCTCGGCTCTTGATTTTGAACTTGAAGCCGATCGTTGAGATGACTTTGATTTTGGCTTCACGGGAGCATCTCTTGGATTTGGCTTCTTGGCCGACATTCCCTTCTTGACCTTGGGAGTTGATTTCTTGGCCTTGTGGGGTTGATTTTTGGCCTTCATGGCATTCCAGTTGCTATTTTCTGAATGTGGCCTTGAGGGGTTTCTTTTGGAGTATCTCCCTCTTTGCGTGTTTTGCCAGCCTTGTGCATAGTAGGGAACGTATGCTCGATTAGGACAATTTCTGGCAATATGTCCAGGTGTTCCACAGTGAAAGCATGTCTTTTTCTTCACTAGGAAGTTGTTTTCTTCTTGCCCCTGGTGGCGTATCTTTGCCTTGTCTCTTGCTTTTCCCACACGCATAGTTGCAACAGGCACTCTGTTTAGCTTGAAATGGTGGCCTGTATTTACCAACAGCAGGTTGATCAGAAGCAGCTGAGTTCGAAGCAACAGATTCAGAGTTCAAGGAGATGTTGGTTTGTTCAATGGTGTTCTCCTTGTTCTCATCCTCTGCTACTTTACCTGCACATGAAGTAGAAGCATTAGTATCGTTCATCTCAACATCCTCAGATGGCCCTGATTGTTCAGTCTTAACTGAAGCTGAAGCAGGGGTTTGGCCATACTGAGTAGACATTTCTTCCTCATTAGTCTCAACGGGTGGGTTATAGTTGTGATTGAAAGGTGGAGGAACACTATCATACCCCAAACCCTTGTTTTGATTATCTTTGAATTTTAATTGGTTTTCAAATAATGACTCGACTGTCTTACTTGACGTAGTGTAATTTTTAAAACTAATATCCGTTTTTCCACACTTAATTTTCAAAGCGTCAAGTTCTTCAGTTACAGCAGTAAGTTTTCTTTTGATGTGATCATAATTCTCACACTTATTGCTGTAATCTTCTTGCAATTTTCGGAAATCCTTGATTTTGGCCTCTAATTGAGCTTTTAAAGGTTTCTGACCTTTCCTTAGAGTATAGCCTTCGTATTTGAGGTCCTCATTTTCCCTTTTTAGCAAATCAATTTGTTTGCGAAGAAATTTAATCGTAGCTTTACAAGATGGAGTACATGAGACTTCATTTACCGGAATTGATGTAGAACTCATTTTTTTTATTTTTTAATTTTTTTTTATATATTTTTTATTTTTTATTTTTTTTAATTGCCCTTTGACTTAAAAGAGAAAGTCAACCTTGAAAGTCAAATTTAAAAAAATAAGTCAAATTCAAAAGTCAGACTTGAAAAGTCAAACTTAAAAGTCAAACTGAAAAGCCAAATTTGAAAAATTAAAAGTCAAATGAGAAATTCAAATTTTAAAGTCAAAGGTCAACTTTTAAAAGTCAAAGTCAAAATTTTAAGTAAAAAATGAAAAATAAAAGTTAAAATTTAAAAACTAAAATTTTTGGGTTGAAAAAGGATTTTAAAAATAAGATTTTGAACTTTTGGGATTGAAGATGTCAATTTGTGAAATTATATGCGAAAACGATGAGTTATATTCTAAATTTCGGATTTAGTAAACAAGAAGCTTCCTAGACGAGTTGGTAAGGCGGTGGCTTGCTCAAGTAGAGGTCCTGGGTTCGATCCTCGGCAACGTCAAACCCGTTTCCTTTTTTATGCGAAGGTTGCTAAGCGAGGACTAGAGCTGCGAAGCGAGGTCAAAGCCACGAAGCCGAGACCGATGCTGCTAAGGTGTGAAGCAGATGCGAGACCGAGGCGAAGGAGCTGGACCGTACACAAGACCCCACACGTCCGAGCCACACACCGAGGCTGATGAGCCGCACACACCGAGCCGTATACTCCTGAGCCGCACACCGAGGCTGCTGCGCCGCACACCTTCAACCAGCAGCACTCCTTCAACCGGGCCGCACACCTTCAACAGATTCACGAGAAAAACGACATTTTTCACACTTTTTTGCTCTAAAACTCGATCAAAAACTCGTTTTTATGAAAAATACAAAGAAGTAACCCCCCTTATTTTTGCGAGATCTATCCAAAAACGCTATTTTCTTTTCAAAATAAGATCAAATAAGCTCCAGATCTGGAAAAATTGATTGATACAACCAAGCTCTGATACCAATTGTAATTCCCCAAAATTGCTTGTGTATCAATCAGATCCAATTGATGGTGCGGAATCCCAATCAATTGGATGATGTCAGATCAAATATAGAAGAGAAGGAGAAGAAGAATAACTTGAATCTAATGTAATGATGATATGATTGATGCTCCTTACAATAGATTCTCTCTGTCACACACACACTTCTTTTCTCTAACTTTCTCTCTCTTCTCTAGCCTTCTCTCTTTTCTTTTTCTCAATTGTACACTCCCACATGCACTCCTCTATTTATATGGACCTCCAGCCATACACATGTGTACAGCCGCACACCCTGTGTACGGGCCATACACAGGGTGTGCGGCTGTACACACGTGTACGACCGTACATACAAACCGCAAACACATACAACATTACATAAAAATATATTTTCCTAGAAAAACAAAGTATAAACCATATTTTTGACCCAACAGTTTCAGGTACTTCCGGTACAAAAGGGAAGGGCCCGACATGACTGCACTGCATCCACCCAAGTTTCCACAACTTTATGATTTTGGGATTGTACTCTAATAACTGTTTTTACAATAAAATACTTTTGAATGATTGGTAATACTAAATGGTGTTTTATGGTTGAGTTAAAAATGAAAATTTTACCTTGAAAATTTTGGACGTTACAAGTTGGTATCAGAGCCTTGGTTTGAGGGACTCGGGCATACTCTTGGGTGTGTCTGATCTCAAACTGAGGAATTGGTAGTCTTTCTGAAAGAAAATAAGTTTTTCTAAAAGGATTTTTATAAGAAAAAGGAGGTGTGATGCGTGCAATCGACCGATCTTAAGTAAGTGATTCCGAGAATACCTATCCATGTTTGTTATGATTATATGATATAAGAATTTCATGCTTGATTTGGGATAAGGATTTGCTCAGGATTTTATGCTTAGGGGAGATGGCTTAGTATGCCTGTTATTTGAACTTGCGGAATTGCATGCTAGATTTGGAAATCTGTATTGGTAGAAGTAATTGTTAAGTGTATGCTGAAAAAAATTAGATACGGTTAGGGTCATATAGCCTTAGAATGACTGAGTTGGCCTTATTTCTTGTTCCTTGTTTGGTTGTGCTACTAGGGTAGAGTATTTTATTAGATATTCTATTTGATCATGTATTGTATATAATTTTCATGCATAAGGCAATCGACAGTGTGTAACGACCCAAAATTACGAGGTAAAAAATTTATTTTTAATTCAACCAAAACATTAATTATATTTTAATTCAACATTCAACATCCTTTTTCTAAATATTCAAAAGTATTTTATAAAAAAATAGTTATCAGAGTACAATCCCAAAATCATCATAATACGAAAACAAAGGTGGATGCGTTGCGATCAAGCTGGGCCCTTCCCTTTCGAACGAAAATTACCTGAAACCACAACCATAAAAATTGTAAGCACAAAGCTTAGTGAGTTTCCTAAAGTACCACATACCATATGTATCTAACACATAATGGGCCCCACCCATCATCAGGCCCCACCCAATGAGTGTAACGGGCCCCGCCCTAACTCGCAAAACTTACTCCCTTATTATATTTAATTTATCGTTTGGTTCAAAACTGCTCACCTGATCAATAGATGATGATCACATTATCATATGATTTTGATAAGGAAAACCTCTCAGATGACGAAGCTTCATGAGGTAAGTGTCTCATGGACAAAATCGTTGAATCTCATGCTGACGCATCATATGATAACATTAGCACTCTTGACGTTGATCCTTCTCAAGCTGCTACAGACCTTATGGCATAATGGGATGCAACCTCAGCATATCAGGTATAAAATCTTGTTAACTATTCTTTTGTGGAAAACATCAAAAAAAATGACCGAATTGATCTCTTACGTTTCTTTTTATTTGTTTCAAAGAAAGAAAAATCTTCTCTAAAAATCGAGTTCAAAAATCTCGAAGAAAAACTCTCCTTTTTCGAAAAATCTCTTTCTCTTTTAAAAAAAGGAGAAAACTTGTATCTCGCTGACCAACAATTTTCTTCACTCTAAAAAAGAAAATATCGCTAATAATACTAGACACATTTTATTTAATAAAAAATTTGGCTTCTTCTCACTATAATGTCACAAGACTTATTAATTTTTAGATTCCAGATCAATGTGAGAAATTTCTTGGAGGTGATATAAAAGGTGTTTTCTCCTTAACAAAAGGTGTTAAGACTAAACAAAGGTTCTATAACGTTGATTCTTTATAGAAAGACTTTAAGCTTAGATTTGTAAGTACTCATTTTATAAATCAAACTTTAATTGATGCTCATTGCTCCACTGACTCTAATAGCAACACCAAATGTGTTTATGTAACATCCTGATGTTTAGATACTTCTAAATTCATCTATAAAATTCCATTTTATGTCAATTGGTCAAGCAATAGCATTCTTGGGCATAATTGAGGTTTGTACATGGTGTGTTGGAAGCACCAACACGGCGTGTCTGAATATTAAAAGGTGCAGGTTTTATTTGGGCAACAAAGAGTGTTTCTTTGTGGAACACGACGTGTCGACCGTTGAGAATGAAACCCTAATATTTTGGGTTTTTTCTTCCTATTTAATGGAATGTGGAGGCTAGGGTTTGTTCACCCTCAGCCTCCATCGGCCCTTAAGCTCTGAAATAAACCCTAGTCATTTCCTCTCCCATTTGTAAAGCTAGTTGGTGTTTGGAAGGAAGAAGGTGAAAGAAGGAAGCAAAGATCCAGCAAGCAAGCCCCATTCTTTAGTTTGTCACTCTCCTGGACCTTTGTAAGTGTCCAAAACTCGATTTCTAACATTCAAAGGTATTAGATCTTGAGTTTTGTCCCTTTTTCTCCTTGTTCTTGGATGTTGCAATGGATGGATCTCATAAAGTTTGCAACTTTATGAATCTCTAGGTCAAAGTAGTCTAGTAGTGGGTTGGATCTGATCTATAACCAAGTTTTGATGTCATGCATAAAGATTAGGTCATAAATCCTCCTTTTGACCTAATATGGGTTTAAGACATGCATGTCTAAAATGCACCAACCTTTGCGATGGTTTAAGTGTTTGAACCAATTCTAGAAATGATGGACTTCATATCTTAAGGATTAAGGGGATTATGGTTAAGCCCTTGCATTGTCAAGCTTGTTAATTGGGTTCTTGGACCTTTTTTGGTAGTCCCAATGGATAAAGTTGGAAAATTTATCCTTCCTAATCACATTTTAGCCTAAATCTGAGCTTTGGAGCTCTTGGGGACGAAAAGGGCAGTTGTATGTATTAAGCTATTGGAACTCTGGAGAACACAACGGGTTTGCAAGTCAACACAGTGTGTTGACTGAAGTTTTCCCGTCTATTCGTATGCTCACAAAAACAATGTGGCCAGAAGGAACACAACGTGTTTGGTTAACATGGATTGTCGACCTTAGCCGTTGACTTTGACCAAGTTAGACTTTGAGGGCATTTTGGATATTTTGGGAATTTGATGGAATTGGTCACTTGGTGGATTTAGGTATTGTGTTGTGAAATGAGATTTGGGGTCAGACATCATCAGTTCTATCCAGTTGCGAGATGAGTTTTCCTCATTGTACTTACGCATCGAAGGCACCAAGGCCAGCCCTTTAGATTGTTATCATGGTTTATCGTATGATTGTGTACTATAGTAATCTGTTAGATCGGCATCCTGGTAGATAGGATGATGATATGCTTATTGATTTGTAAGATCAGTCTGTTTGTTTACTAGCAGGTTATTGTATGCTTATCTATTATATGTGCACATGTTTGGTCGAAGGCTGAGGCTTCACTGCTTTGTGCGTAAGCCAACTTGGCGGGGCATTCCAACCTGATGGTTAGGGGCCTAGGGTATTCCATCCTGAGGATGATTGGACCCACAATATGTTTCCATTCCAACCCCAGGGTTGAGGGCCTGGAGTATTCTAACACGATGGTTGATTGGACCCATAGTATGTTTGCATTCCAACCGGATGGTTGAGGGGTTTGGGTTATGTAACGCCCGTAGATCCGGGCTAGTCAATTTAGAGACGATAGGCGTCAAAAATGGATTTTTGATGAAATATTATTTAGAATGAATAATCTTAACTAAGTTATAGTATACGCTACAAGGTTTCCGTGCATATAAAGAACGCCGAAATCCGAGTTATAACGAAGAAGTTATGACCTGTCGAAGTTTTGCGACAGAACCGGCACGACACAGCGCGACGTAAATAGTGAATTTACATTAGAGAGATATTTAGCTTTAACGATCTAAAATAAAGTCGTGGAGTTCGTTAAACCATGAGCATGCATAAAAAGAACGTCTGAATCTGACTTCGTATGAGGAAGTTATGATTTTTCTAAGTTTCAACTTAGTAGTATGCAGCCCGAATACTCGATTTGAGATCGAGCGGTTTTTAGCCGAAACAATCTAAACGAGAATCGAAGATCTCGTCAATTGTAGTGAAACGATAAAAAGATAGGCGAAAACGGACGTCGGATGAAGAAGTTATGAATTTATAACGGAGTTTTCCTGTCCCGGCCTACTAAAAATAATATAATAAAAATAAAGTCAAAATTAGCCAACTGAGTCTAAATGAAAGTTGTAGAGCATAATCTTACCTACTCGTGGATATGAATAACGTCGAAAACGGAGCTCGTATCCGAAAGTTATGAATTTTTGAAGATCGTGGCACGTATACCAAAGCTTATCCGAAGATTACGCCCAACATACTCTATGTACGCCCAGCGTACTCCAAAATTACGCCCAGCGTAATCCCAGACCCAACAGCCTATAAATAGAACCCGAGATCAGCCATTTCCCTTGCTAATTTTCTTCCTTTCTCTCTAAGTTTTTGCATCCTTTTGCGTGCCAATTATATCTCGAAGCCCCGGTATCATTCCCGAGCCCCGAAGCAAGTTCCGAAGCCCCGAGGATCCCGAGAAGTGAGATTCCCGAGCCAAAGCCCTACCCGCGAGGAGCCTGGTTTTTGTGAAGATCTTCCAAATCTACCCAAGAATACTACTTCTACAAGTCGTAGTGTTGTCTGATTAACTTCTAATCAGGTGAGTGTATAGTCACTTTCAACTTACACATAGATATAAAGCATTTTCTATGAAATACATGCTATGTGTTTATACATTGTTTGTTTACTTGAGATGGATGTTGAATGAATGTTTTATACGAGTTTTTAAATAAGCTGTATATGTAATTTATATCTACAAATATGTTGGGTAGAACATGGGTAGATGAAATAGTTGGTGTGTGATAAAAAAATGTGATGAGAGATAGGTGAGGATATAATGGTGATGATATACAGGTGATGAATTACGAGTCCAGGCGATGTTGTGGCTACGTATTCATGCGATGATAGTCTAACCCTTATTATGAATTACAAGCCCAGATGATGTTGTGGCTACGTATTCATGCGATGATAGTCTAACCCTTATTATGAATTACGAGTCCAGGAGATGTTGTGGCTACGTATTCATGCGATGATAGACTAACCCTTATTATGATTTACCAGTCCAGGCGATGTTGTGGCTGCGTAATCATGCAATGATACCCTAACCCTTGCTAGACACATATTGAGGGAGTAATCCCCGAATTAGTATTGTCTATGCAATGTAGGCGATGATCCTTAGGAAAAGTTCATAGGAACAAACATATAAGGAAATACAATGTAAGGAGATGAAAAGTAAATATGATATAGGAGATGACCCTTGAAATAATATCTTTAGGGAAGACTAAAAGAAGATAATGGGGATGGGTAATTGGGTTGATTGTTTGATGATCAAATATAATAATTATATTATTGTGGGTTGAAAACCCTATATGCTCACCAGGCTCCCAAGTCTGACCCACTCAGTTTTCTTTGTATCACAGGTATCAATACGAAGACATATTTCACTGAGAGATTAAAGGAGATGTAAATCATTAGTGTAAATAAATGTAAGTTTTGTTTATGCTTATGTGTCTGTATCGGAACATGACATCCCGAGATTTTGTTATATAATGAAAATACTTTACTTTAAGAAATACTTTGATAAATTCTTATCATATTTTATTTTGGGGACAAATTCCGCAACAATTTTCTTTAAACAATTACTCTGATTTTAAAAACAAAGCATAAACAAATCGGTCTTTTCTAGCCGTGAAATTGGGGATGTCACAGTTGGTATCAGAGCATTAGTTTAAGCGAACTAGGAATTTGTAGGAAATTTCTAGACTTAAACTTAGAATGCTAAGTAATGATTGTGCGGAGTGTGTCTAAAATATGTTAGGTAGTACACCTAAATTGACACAAGCACTAGTTTATTTTAGGAATGATTCCTAAAATACTTTTATGTGCTAAATGTTTTGTGTGATAGCTTTATTGATGCTATTATTTGTTCGGATCTATGGTCTGTTGCCGACCGGATCTGGAAACCTTATGTGTTTAGGATTCTAAGCGTATGGCTACGATATTAGAACTAGCATATAAACGTTTCGGAGTGATAAGGACAATTTGATTTCTATCATGATTGAGGATCTAAATTTACCTTATTCGGTGTATAGATCAAGAATGGCAAGAACAAGAAGCGAAGTTGGAAACGCGAACGAAAACAGGAATCGACCACCTATAATCGAGCATATACCTGTTGTAGCTGTTGCACCTGAGCCAGTGACGATGGCTGGTGTACAATTAATGATTCAGACGATGTTGGATCGTCAGATGGAGGAAACTAGACGTCTGCTTCAACAAAATCGTGAAGAACTTTCAATCCAAGTTGAAGAGCCCGAAGTGAATGGAGGGCCATCGGAAGGTGGAAACTTCAGTGGTACCGTTGGTCAAGCCAACCCACCAACTGTTAGACAAAACAATTGTGATGGAGGAAATGATGGAAGAGGATGTAAATACAAGGATTTCATGGCATCCAAACCACCGTGTCTATCTGGGAGCCCGGCGTCGGTGCAAGTCGTGGACTAGATCTCCGAGATGGAGACAATGTTTGAAAGTTGCGAGTGTAGCAACAGACATAAGACCGCTCTTGCAATTCCTCTATTAAAATCTGGAGTACTTAGCTGGTGGAAGTTACTGGCCGGGTCGATGCCCAAGGGGGAAGCTAGCAAGATGTCTTGGGAAGAGTTCGTGGTGCAACTGAAAATGCAATACTGCTCTGAGCAGGATCTTCTAGAAATCAACAATGAGTTCCAGAATATGAAGAAAGGAAAATTGAGCGTCACTGAATACGCTACAAGCTTTACGGAGAAGATGAAGCTTATTCCATACCTAATTCCAACTGAACTTTCCAAGGTCAACAAGTTTGCCAATGGATTACCAGCAGACTATGGTCCGATAGTCAAGCAAGCAACCACTCTGAAAACCGCCATCTGGGCAGCTAAAAATGTTGAGACCCAAATAAAAGAAAAGGGTCTGGAGAGAGCTGAAGTTGGAGGGAAAAGGAAACATGATGGATCTTCAATGATCGATAAAGAAACCAAACCCTCGAAATCGGGAGGAAGAGATGAAACCAAGTGGTGTGAAAAGTGTAAGAAGAAGCACTTCGGAAGATGCGATGGAGAAGTGACATGCTATAAGTGTGGTAGGATTGGTCACTATTCCATAGATTGTACGTTCGACAATCGGAAGTGTTACGAATGTGGAGATGGTGGTCATATTTCGAAGAACTGTCCAAAGAAGGACAAAGCTGCAAAGAAAAACGTACCGTCACAGCCAAGGGCATTCCACATGATCCTCAACGAAGCAAATCAAGAATGAGGATTTTATATCCAATGATCAAGTTATGAAGTAGCAATGCGAATAGTAACTTATGATGTAGCCTATTAAAGGCATAGTATAGGGTGAACTGGAACTTTTGTGTAATAGTTTCAAGGAATTAATATAAACCCTAGTTTTGTTATATGGGTGTTGAATGATTGTCTGATTTTCTTGTATGGTGACTTGGTCGACTGCGGGACAATACTTGGGACGAGTATGATTAGGTGTGAAAGGAAGTAGATGCATATACTACCAGAAGCATAGGACTCACACTTGGATCAGGGAAAGTTACAAGGTTACCAAGAAGCTAGTGATTGATTCCGTTTTATTCGGATATGTCATTACCCTTGTTTCGGTAATTACTAGTAAGATGGTTGTTATTCCGACCCTAGTGGTCATATCAAATTGATTCCGACTACGATGAGTTTGTTACGTGGTTCATAGAACCAAGTTCGAGGTAGCATCTGACTCAAGTCAGAAGATTGAAATCAATGTGATCGATAGCATCACGCTCGTTGTTAAGGAAGCTTGTAGCTAGAAATGCTACATGTAAAAATGTGATTATATCACATTAGAATATGAAGGAAGATATATTCCATTATGGAATTTAACTCTAAGAGACCTGAGTCTAAGCATTGCATCATTCGATGAGAGGTCAGTAGAACACGACCCATCAGTCTGTTACAATAGATAAATGAATGTATTTATCCTAAGAAGAAGAAGGAGTCCACAATAAGGATTTATTTTATAAATTGAAGGTTACGATTGGAAGTCCAACATAGTATGAAGAGCAGATGTAAGATTGAACATCACGGTTATTAATTAGGATGGAAAGTTAACGTATGGAATCATTATACAAGCCCTATTTCGTTGATGATCCCGGGACGTAATCATCCTAAGGGGGAGATAATTGTAACGCCCGTAGATCCGGGCTAGTCAATTTAGAGACGATAGGGGTCAAAAATGGATTTTTGATGAAATATTATTTAGAATGAATAATCATAACTAAGCTATAGTATATGCTACAAGGTTTCCGTGCATATAAAGAATGCTGAAATCCGAGTTATAACGAAGAAGTTATGACCTGTCGAAGTTTTGCGACAGAACCGGCACGACACAGCACGACGTAAATAGTGAATTTACGTTAGAGAGATATTTAGCTTTAACGATCTAAACAAAAGTCGTGGAGTTCGTTAAACCATGAGTGTGCATAAAAAGAACGTCCGAATCTGACTTCGTATGAGGAAGTTATGATTTTTCTAAGTTTCAACTTAGCGGTATGCAGCCCGAATACTCGATTTGAGATCGAGCGGTTTTTAGCCGAAACAATCTAAACGAGAATCGAAGATCTTGTCAATTGTAGTGAAACGATAAAAAGATAGGAGAAAACGGACGTCGGATGAAGAAGTTATAAATTTATAACGGAGTTTTCCTGTCCCGGCCTACTAAAAATAATATAATAAAAATAAAGTCAAAATTAGCCAACAGAGTCTAAATGAAAGTTGTAGAGCATAATCTCACATACGCGTGGATATGAAGAACGTCGAAAACGGAGGTCGTATGCGAAAGTTATGAATTTTTGAAGATCGTGGCACGCATACCAAAGCTTATCCGAAGATTACGCCCAGCGTACTCTATGTACGCCCAGCGTACTCCAAAATTACGCCCAGCGTAATCCCAGACCCAACAGCCTATAAATAGAACCCGAGATCATCCATTTCCCTTGCTAATTTTCTTCCTTTCTCTCTAAGTTTTGCATCGTTTTGCGTGCCAATTATATCTCGAAGCCCCGGTATCATTCCTGAGCCCCGAAGCAAGTTCCGAAGCCCCGAGGATCTCGAGAAGTGAGATTCCCGAGCCAAAGCCCTGCCCACGAGGAGCCTGGTTTTTGTGAAGATCTTCCAGATCTACCCAAGAATACTACTTCTGCAAGTCGTAGTGCTATCCGATCAACTTCTAATCAGGTGAGTGTATAGTCACTTTCATCTTACACATAGATATGAAGTATTTGCTATGAAATACATGTTATGTGTTTATACATTGTTTGTTTACTTGAGATCGATGCTGAATGAATGTTTTATACAAGTTTTTAAATAAACTGTATATGTACTTTATATCTACAAATATGTTGGGTAGAACATGGGTAGATGAAATAGTTGGTGTGTGATGAAAAAAATGTGATGAGAGATAGGTAAGGATATAATGGTGATGATAAATAGGTGATGATATATAGGTGATGAATTACGAGTCCAGGCAATGTTGTGGCTACGTATTCATGCGATGATAGTCTAACCCTTATTATGAATTACGAGCCCAGACGATGTGGCTACGTATTCATGCGATGATAGTCTAACCCTTATTATGAATTACGAGTCCAGGCAATGTTGTGGCTACGTATTCATGCGATGATAGACTAATCCTTATTATGATTTACCAGTCCAGTCGATGTTGTGGCTGCGTAATCATGCGATGATACCCTAACCCTTGCTAGACACATATTGAGGGAGTAATCCCCGAATTAGTATTGTCTATGCAATGTAGGCGATGATCCTTAGGAAAAGTTCATAGGAACAAACATATAAGGAAATACGATGTAGGGAGATGAGAAGTAAATATGATATAGGAGATGACCCTTGAGATAATATCTTTAGGGAAGACTAAAAGAAGATAATGGGGATGGGTAATTGGGTTGATTGTTTGATGATTAAATATAATAATTATATTATTGTGGGTTGAAAACCCTATATGCTCACCAGGCTCCCAAGCCTGACCCACTCAGTTTTCTTTGTATCGTAGGTATCAATACGAAGACATATTTCACTGAGAGATTAAAGGAGATGTAAATCATTAGTGTAAATAAATGTAAGTTCTGTTTATGCTTATGTGTCTGTATCGAAACATGACATCTCGAGATTTTTTTATATAATGAAAATACTTTTCTTTAAGAAATGCTTTGATAAATTCTTATCATATTTTGTTTTGGGGACAAATTCCGCAACAATTTTCTTTAAACGATTACTCTGATTTTAAAAACAAAGCATAAACAAATCGGTCTTTTCTGGCCGTGAAATTGGGGATGTCACAGGTTATTCCAACCCCATGGTTGATTAGACGCATAGTATGTTGTTATTGTATATGTGTTATTTGTTGTGTGTTGGTAATTTGGGGGATACTCGCTAAGCTTTGGGCTTATAGTTTTGCGTTATGTTTTAGGTAACTCAGATGGTTGCCAGAAGGAAAAGGCATGATCTTGCACCTCCTCATGTTTTGTTTTATGATTTTTGGAAAACTATGATAACAAACATGTTTTGAAAACTATTTTGTAAACAATGATGGTTTGTGGAATTGTTTGAAAAGTTAAAAATTTTCATGAATTTTATGGTTGTTATAGTTTCTCAATTATATTTTCTTGATCCATCCCACCAACCTTCTCATCATGAGTATGTTTTACCCCCTACTAAGACTTTGCTAAAAATTCCTATATCTAATGGTGAAGTTTATTCATTAAACGAAATTCTTATCATTTTTCCTTAGTGCTTCGCTAGCAACTCTGAGCCTGAAGATCTATCAAACTCTTTTATTTCAGATGACTCTTCAATGTCTCATAAGCTTCATGACAAGGTATCATCTGAGCATACCATAAATAACATTCCTTGTTCCAAAACTAAAACGATAACTCTTTAGTCAAATAATCAAAGTTCTTCGAATTCAATAGTTGAAAAGAAATCAAACTCTATTGTTAAAGGAAAGAATTTTTGAATCAAAATTTGTTATCGATGTGGTGATGCTTCTCACAAAGTCAGCGAGTGTTTTTTTTTAAAAGATCTCCGTTCGTGCCAATAACATGATAATTCTAAATGATAACTGGATCAAAAAGGGAAAATCTTTAAATTGTCTCCCCGATGGTTATTATAATATCTTTTCTTAAGTGACCCATTGCAAGATGGGTCAATGTATATTTACTTTATATTTTAGTTTCAGTGTATGGAACATTTTTGGTATCTAGATAGTGGTTTCTCAAGACATGTGACATGAATCAAATCTCTTCTGGAAGACTTCATAAAGAAGGATGGACCTACTGTTACATATTGAGATAATGGTAAAGGAGCTACAAAGGGATATGGATCTATTAGGTGCAATTATGTTGTATTCAAGAATATCTCTTATGTGAAAGGTCTTCAGCATGATTTCATTTCAGTCAACCAATTATGTGACGTTGGCTATGAAGTTCTATTCAACAAGAGAGAAGGAAAAGTTGTTGATCAAAAGAATTTCACTGTTCTGATTTCAAATCGACATAATTACATTTATGTTTTGGATATGTTTTATTTTGATAACTCTGTTCATCATTTCTTTTTCTCTCGTGATCAGTCTCATCTAAATTGGCTATGACACAAGAGGTTATCTCATTTGAATTTCAAGAACATATCAAACATTTTGGGGAATTAGCGAGGAATTCCTAAGATGCAATTTGTCAAAGATAAGTTATGCTCAACGTGTGAAAAGGGAAAGAAAACTAAGCCTTCCTTCAAGCCAAAATCATGTTCTTCTATTATCAAACCACTTCATCTCCTCCACATCCCGATTAAGTCAAGAGTTGGGAAGAAGTATACTCTCATTATTGTGGATGAATTTTAAATATTTACCTGGGTGGTCTTTTTAAGAAAGAAGAGTCATGCCGCTGATAAAATCATTTCTATTATAAGCAATGGGAAGTTCTCTACGATCATAAAGTCAAGCAATTACGTAGTGATCATGGAACTGAATTTAGAAACTCATCCTTGGAAGACTTTTTCTTAATCGCAGGAATTTCTCATAATTTCTCTGTTATTAAAACTCCCCAAAAAAATAGAATTGAGGAAAGAAGAAACATACTTCTCATTAAAGCTGGAAGAACTAAGGTCGTTGAAGTCGGTCTTCCTTTATCATTTTGGGCTGAAGTTCTCAACACAACCTGTTATACCCAAAAACAGTCTATCATTGTTAAGCGTCATGGGATAACTACCTATGAGCTACTTAAGGGAAGAAAACTAGACATCTCTTACTTTCGTGTGTTTGGGTGTGTTTGTTACATTATGAATCAAAGAGGTCGGTGGTCTAAATTTGAAGCTAAAGTTGATGAAGGAGTGTTTCTTTGTTTCTCTAGTGTATCCAAGGCTTTTAGGGTATTCAATCTTTCAAGGCAAATTGTTGAGGAAACTTCTCATGTCACTTTCGATGAAGACTCATTCATTCATGATCGAATTGATCAACCTTCATCAATAATTAATGAAGTTACTTACAGTTCTTCAAACCCTGTTCCTAATTTATTGCTAAATGATAATTAGCCTATTGTTCCTAATGTTGATCAAATTATCAACTCCCAACCTATCTCTGAAGATCAGTCTGTCATCTCTGAAAAAGCTTAGCCATCTAATCAAGAAGATTTTATTCCAAATAATATGAATGAATGTTCTAATCCTGGAATTCGTCTAGATCATCCTGAATCTCAAATCATTGGAGATGTAATTTTTGGGATTCTTACTCGTAGCAAAGTCAAAAACAACTTCTACATGTTTGTGAACATTGTCTCAATGATTGAACCAAAGAATGTCATTGATGCTCTGTAAGAAGCTGACTGGATCAAGGCTATGCAGGATGAGCTGAATGAATATTAACGTCAGCATGTATGGACTCTTGTTCCCAGACATCAAGGAAAAACTATCATTGGCACTCGATGGGTATTCAGAAACAAGATGGATGAAGATGGGATTGTCATAAGAAACAAAGCAAGACTTGTGGCTAAAGGTTTTTGTCAACTAAAAGTGTTAGATTATGATGAAAAATTTGCTCATGTTAAACAAAGCAATTCGTCTGTTTCTTGCTTTTTCTTCATTCATGAACTTCAAAGTCTATCAAATGGATGCACTAATTGCTTTCTTACATGGAGTTCATCAAGAAGAAGTCTTTCTAAAGCAACCTCTAGGGTTAGAAAGTGCAAAGTTTCCAAATCATGTATATTGTCTTGATAAAGCGGTCTATGGTTTAAAGCAGACACCTAGAGCATGGCATGACATATTGGCAAACTATCTTATTGCACGTGGAGACGAATGAGGAAAAATTGACAACACTTTTTTCATCAGGAATTCAGGATATCACATCATTCTTGCTCAAGTATATGTTGATGATATCATTTTCAGATCCAATAATGAGAAACTAAGTTCAAAATTTGTTGAGATCATAGATAAGAAGTTTGAGATGAGCATGATAGGTGAACTAAATTTCTTTTTAGGTTTGTTGGTTAAACAACTAACTGATGGAATTTTTGTTTGTTAAGCTAAATACATTCCAGATATGCTGAAGAAGTTTGGTTTTTCTGATTGCAAGCCAGCAAAGACTCCAATGTCCTCATCAACATCTATTGGCACTGATCCAACTGGCGTTGAGGTGAATGCAACTCGGTATCGACGAATGTTAGGATCACTGCTCTATCTTACTGCTAGTCGTCCTGACATGATGTTTGCTACCATATTGTGTGCCAGTTATCAAACCAGTCATAAGGAATATCATCTTCTCGTTGTAAAAATAATTTTTTTTTTGTTACTTAAAGCATACACCCAATCTTGGGTTTTGGTATCCTGGTGATTCTGAGTTCAAGCTGGTGGGATACATTGATTCTGATCATGGTGGATATGGCATTGATCGTAAAAGTACTTCAGGAGGGGCTCAAATTCTTGGAGATGGATTGGTGAGTTTGTCTAGCAAGAAGCAGACATCAGTGGCTAGCTCTACTGCTGAAGTTGAATATGTAGCCATTGGAAGGTGTTGTACTTAGACTCTATGGATTCAAAATCAACTTTTAGATTATGTTTTAAACTTCTCAAAGACTCCTATATGTTGTGACAACACTAGCACCATTCAAATGATACAAAATCCAGTGCAACATTCCAAAATCAAGCACATTGATATCCGTCATCACTTCATCAGGGACATTGTTCAAAAAGGAAAAGTGGTGTTGTTTTATATTCCATGCACTGATTAACTGGCTGACATTTTCACTAAGGCATTCTACGTGAAGACTCTTAACAAATTGATTGCAGACCTTAGCATTCTTTCAATGACTTAATCATTTTCTAATTCTCTTTGACATGCTTTCTCGAAAAACACAAAACAAGTGCCACTTTTATTATGTCTATAGAACTTTACATACTTTGCTTAAACTTTATTAGAAATTAGAAAGAGCTTGAGTCATTCAAAATGTTTTAATTGCTCTCGTTGTGGAGAAAAATATTGGCATCATGTCCTCTTCTTGTTAATAATGCCATCCTTCTCATCCACTCATTGTTATGGATTCAAGCAGCAAACATCAATGTAATGAGTGTTGTTTTCATCCAGTGACTCATAATATGATAAGACCTCATGTAACAACATAAATTTCAAGGCAAAAATTTTCTTTTTGTCACAACCATTTTCACATAAATATTTTATAAAATATCCAACATTGGTTATCAAAACATATCGTTTCCCAAGATCACAAAAAATCAAATCCTCTTTCTAGTGTGTACGAGTCATGTCGGCGCCTTTCCATGGTCCTCGCTAGTACCTGAAACACATAACACAACAACTGTAAGCATAAATTCTTAGTGAGTTCCCCAAAATACCCTTACACATATACGCCTTTCCAGGTCATGCTCAATATGACCTTTCGGTCCATGTGTCTCAGGGGACTTCCGTCCTAGTCCCAGTAGACCTTCCGGTCCTACTCGTACCGACCTTCCGGTCCATGACTCCCTGACCTTCCGGTCCACCTCATAATGCCTTCCGGCCCATATCATACATAGCATACATATCACATACATAACACATGCAGAACATACAACGCATATCATACAAAACATGCATCTCATAACATACAAGACCTTCCGGTCACACATAGGTACTTTTCCGGTACAGTATAGTGAGAAGACTCACCTCATATGATGTCTAGAATCTCACGTGCTCGATATCTCGGAATCTCGAAACAACGACCTAGCCCCGCCTAAACACAACAAATAATCATTCTAATTATTATCGGCTTCCAAGGCTATGCTACATCCTTTTTCACTTTCCCACAGAAGGGTAAAAGACCATTTTACCCCTCCCTGACTCGAAAGTGCACATGTTGACCAAAACCCTAAAAGTCAACAAAAGTCAACAGCAAGCAGTACGCGGGGCGTATCCTTGCATTCCAGAAACGAGGAACGCGACCCATTATGTGGCGCGTACTGGGATTACGCCCAGCGTACGTCCCAGTTTCTCACTTCCTCATTCTAATGTCTTAAACAATTAAGACATAACCCCATATTCCAGATCTGGCCATTTTAATACTTCTTAATCCATAAAGTCGAAAGCTTTAAGCCTTTGCATGGGTATAAAGGCTCCCCACACCTTCTAACACCTTTCCTTTCACCTCCAAGAGTCTAGATCTCATGCATGGTTCAACATTCACGTCCAAGATTGCATTTTTATGAACATACAACTCATATAGCTCTAGAATATGATAGATCTAGGCCAATGGAGACTACTTGCTCAAAAAGTCACCATATTGGGACCAAAAACCCTAGAAATTGGTCCAAGAAGCACACCATATAAACTATAAGCCAAGATCTGAACTTTTTACCTCAGGAAGAAGCTCCGTCCTTTGTAGTCCTCAGATCCACACTTGACCACCAACTTCTAGCCTCCACAATGGTCTCCTCTTCTCTTTCACCACCTTGAAAAGGCACTTTGAAGCTTAGAACACTCACACCCAAGCTAAAAACGAAGGAAATGTTCTCTTAGGGTTTCTTTCTGAAAGATGGTGGCTGAGGGACAAGACCATCTCATTCCTTTTATAGCCCTCAAGTCATATTAGGGTTTTGAGTCTGGTCCGGTTACGCCCGGCGTAACCCTAGGTACGCCCAGCATACCTGGATGGAACCGCATACAGAATAAGCGCGCGAGTACGCGCAGCGTACTCCTTGTACGCCTAACGTACTCACAAGCTTAACACTCAACACAAAGGACCCAATATGACAACTTGGAAAAGATGAAGGGTTAAATAGTTGATCCTGAATTTCGGGTTGTTACAATTCTCCCCCACTAGAACCAGACTTCGTTCTTGAAGTCTTATACCGAAAACAACTCCGGATGCTGCTCCCGCATCTCCAACTCAGACTCCCACGTTAGCTCAGACCCCTTCCGATGTTGCCACTGAACCTGCACCAATGACACCTCCTTGTTCCTCAAAACCTTGATCTTTCGATCCCGAATTGCGATTGGTCTCGCGGCATAATTCAAGCCCGCATCCAACTTAATATCCTCCAGAGGTACTACCGCCGACTCGTCGGCTATACACTTCCTCAACTGAGACACGTGGAAGGTATCATGAATCTGGCTCAACTCCGCAGGTAGCTCCAGACGATATGCTACTCTACCTACTCTCGCAATCACTCTAAATGGCCCAATAAACCAGGGCCCCAGCTTGCCCCTCTTCCTGAATCGGATCACTCATTTCCAAGGGGATACCTTCAGGAGCACGAAATCACCAACCTGAAACTCGAGCTCAGATCGTCGCCTATCCGCATAACTCTTCTGGCGACTCTGAGCGGTCAACAACCTCTGTCGGACCTGCTGTATTTGCTCTGTCGTCTGAACTACAATCTCCGTACTACCCATCATGCATTGCCCTACTTCTCCCCAGCATATGGGGGTCCGACACATCCTCCCATACAACAGCTCGGAAGGTGGCATACCAATGCTCGAGTGATGGCTGTTGTTGTAGGAAAACTCAGCCAAAGGCAAATACGTTTCCCAACTCCCTTCGAAATCCAGTACACATGCCCGAAGCATATCCTCGAGCGTCTGAATCATCCGCTCACTCTGCCCATCCATTTGTGGGTAGTATGCAGTACTGAAATGCAGCCTCGTACCCAACTCCTCGTGAAACTTCTTCCAAAATCTGGAAGTAAATCGCACATCTCGATCTGAAACAATCGAGATCGGAACTCCATGTCATGATACCACCTCCCTCACATACAACTATGCCAGCCTCTCACCAGAAGAGCTCTCACTGATAGCAAGGAAGTGAACGCTCTTCTTCAACCTGTCCACAATCACCTAAATTGCATCGACACCCCCTCGCGGTCCTTGGCAATTTGGTGATGAAATCCATGGTAATCTGTTCCCACTTCCACTCGGGAATCTCTAATGGCTGCAGCTTACCATGTGGGCGCTGATGTTCGGCCTAAACCCTGCGACAGGTCAAGCATCTCTCTACAAACCATGCGACATCCCTCTTCATACAGGGCCACCAATATTCCTTTTTCAGGTCCAAATACATCTTAGTGGCCCGGGGATGGATCGAGAATTTCGATTGATGAGCCTCTTCCATCAAAATGGTACGCGTTTCGCCCACGGACGGTACCCATATCCGACCCTGAAAAGTCATAATCCCCTGGCTATCGGTAATGAATTTCATTACCAACCCGACAACTCGCTCTCTCTTCTGACTTTCTGACCTCACAGCCTTAGCCTGGGCCCCACGGATAGCATCCAACACCAGGGTCATCACTGTCAGTCTCAAACATACATCCCGCAATGGGGCGCCCTCCGCCCTTCAGCTCAGACCATCGGCTACAACATTAGCCTTGCCCGGGTGGTACAGGATCTCACAATCATAATCCTTGACCACGTCCAACCACCTCCTCTGGCACATGTTCAGGTTGGGCTGATCCATCAAATACTTCAGGTTCTTGTGGTTCGTGTATATCGTACACCGAACCCCATACAGATAATGTCGCCAGATCTTGAGAGCGAACACTACCGCTCCCAGTTCCAAATCATGAGTGGTATATCTCGACTCATGAGGCTTAAGCTGCCTCGATGCATACGTTATCACATGCCCCCTCCGCGTAAGCACCGCTCCCAATCCGGATATCGATGCATCACAATATACCATAAAATCCTCCATCCCTTCCGGAAGGGCTAATACTGGGGCCTCGCATAACTTCTGGAGAAGTGTCTCAAATGAGGTCTGCTGCTCCGGTCCCCATGAAAATGCAACACCCTTCCAGGTCATCTTGGTGAGTGGCACAACGATCTTGGAGAAATCCTTAATAAATCTCCGATAATAGCCGGACAATCACAGAAAGCTCCTGATCTCGGTGGGTGATCTCGGCACCTCCCACCTCATGACTGCCTCAATCTTGGCCAGATCGACCAATATCCCATTCTGGTTGACGAGATGTCCCAAGAACTGAGCCTCTCGTAACCAGAACTCACACTTGGAGAATTTGGCATACAACCTCTCCGATCTCAGAACTCCAAGGATCTCCCTCAAATGCTCCTCATGCTGTTCTCGTAACCAGAACTCACACTTGGAGAAAAGTCAAAGCCTCTTTCTAGTGTGTACGAGTCACGTCGGCGCCTTTCCAAGGTCCTCGCTAGTACCTGAAACACATAACATAACAACCGTAAGCATAAATGCTTAGTGAGTTCCCCAAAATACCCTTACACATATACGCCTTTCCAGGCCATGCTCAATACGACCTTCCGGTCCATGTGTCTCAGGGGACTTCCGTCCCAGTCCCAGTAGACCCTCCGGTCCTATTCATATCGACCTTCCGGTCCATGACTCCCTGACCGTCTGGTCCACGTCATAATGCCTTCCGGCCCATATCATACATATCACATACATAACGCATACAGAACATACAATGCATATCATACAAAACATGGATCTCATAACATACAAGACCTTCCGGTCACACATAGGTACCTTTCCGGTACAGTATAGTGAGAAGACTCACCTCGTATGATGTCTAGAATCTCATGTGCTCGATATCTCGGAATCTCGAAACAACGACCTAGCCCCGCCTAAACACAACAAATACTCATTCTAGTTATTATCGGCTTCCAAGGCTATGCTACGTCCCTTTTTACTTTCCCACAGAAGGGTAAAAGACCATTTTACCCCTCCCTGACTCGAAAGTCCACATGTTGACCAAAAACCTAAAAGTCAACAAAAGTCAACAGCAAGCAGTACGCGGGGCGTACCAGCTCCTGTACACGGGACGTACCCTTGCATTGTAGAAATGGGGAACGCGACCCATTACGCGGCGCGTACTGGGATTACGCCCAACGTACGTCCCAGTTTCTCACTTCCTCATTCTAATGTCTTAAACGATTAAGACATAACCCCATATTCCAGATCTGGCCATCTTAATACTTCTTAATCCATAAAGTCGAAAGCTTTAAGCCTTTGCATGGGTATAAAGGCTCCCCACACCTTCTAACACCTTTCCTTTCACCTCCAAGAGTCTAGATCTCATGCATGGCTCAACATTCACGTCCAAGATTGCATTTTTATGAACATACAACTCATATAGCTCTAGAATATGATAGATCTAGGCCAATGGAGACTACTTGCTCAAAAAGTCACCATCTTGGGACCAAAAACCCTAGAAATTGGTCCAAGATGCACACCATATAAACTACAAGCCAAGATCTGAACTTTTTACCTCAGGAAGAAGCTCCGTCCTTTGTAGTCCTCAGATCCACACTTGACCACCAACTTCTACCCTCCACAATGGTCTCCTCTTCTCTTTCACCACCTTGAAAAGGCACTTTGAAGCTTAGAACACTCACACCCAAGCTAAAAATGAAGGAAATGTTCTCTTAGGGTTTCTTTCTGAAAGATGGTGGCTGAGGGACAAGACCATCTCATTCCTTTTATAGCCCTCACGTCATATTATGGTTTTGAGTCTGGGCCAGTTACGCCCGGCGTAACCCTAGGTACGCCAGCGTACCTAGATGGAACCGCGTACAGAATAAGCGTGCGAGTATGCGCAGCGTACTCCTTGTACACCCAACGTACTCACAAGATTAAAACTCAACACAAAGGACCCAATATGACAACTTGGAAAAGATGAAGGGTTAAATAGTTGATCCTGAATTTCGGGCTGTTACACCTCAAATGCCCTTGTGTTGATCTTATCAACATAATGGTTTCATGGATTTGATCCTGTTAACTCGTTGGTTACAAAGTCTATTTTCTAATCTTCTCTTGCACTTGATGAACATGAAGCTTGGAATCCATCTGCAATATCTCAACGATAAACGGCTTCATCACTCTTGGTTTGTGATGAGTTGAATTGTATATTAATTTGTTTACTCTTGATTGTGTTTTCTTTTTATAGCAAAATTTTGAAGATCAAATATTTCAAAGAAAGCAAATTGTTTAATGAGTATTTACTTCAAAAGATCATTCTTTTGAGATTTTACTCAAAATATTTTCTGCCTTTATGATTCTTTTGAAAAAGGTTACATAAATAACCTTTGAAAACACTATAAAATGTCGCTTTTAATATTTCCTTGTTTGACTAATTTTTTTGTATTCTTATTTATTTTATTTTGTACCATTTTTTTAAAAGATTTGACGGTGGCATGTCTTAAGCCAAGTACGTAACTTTAATTTTTCCAAATAATCATCCTTAGAAACATGATGATGTATGTGCTTAAATCTCTCTAAGTATCTCATCAGCGAGACTATCTGCTGAGATGACATTGAGTCACCCCCTCACGCTGATTGTCTAGCACTGTTTAAACTTTCTAAGTGAGATTGCATGGTCCAAATATTTTTTTTTACAAAGGCTTGGGTGTTTATTCTTAGTTAACTATCTTATATGACTCTTGTCCATGCAAGAATGCATATCGTATGTATCAAGTCTCATGTTCTACTGAAACATTGAGCATAACCCAATGACTTACCCTGTTTGTATAGTCATCAGCATAAGAGTTACTTGTCTGGTCCTTAAATAACAAAGGGTGTTCATGTCCCTGAACTCCTAGTCTGAGGTATTACATGGTACCACTACGATTCGATGGAAGATCTATGATTCTAGACTGCAACTAACTCTAGATGCAAGAATTAAACCACTTCTTGTTGATGGGTTATCGTTGTTGGTGATTCACACTGATTCCACCTCAGATTGATTGAAACAATCCATTCTCTCCTATTTTCTTCCTTAAATCTTTATGATTAAGTGTAATGTACTATACATTGATGAGAGCTTAAAAAATCTATGCCGATGGTTAAGCTAAAACACCACAACTTATCACACACATCATACCACTCTTTCCATTTTCCTATAATAAAAGTGATTAATGAGTCAGTGTATGAAACCACACGCTGATGAAATCAGGCAACTCTAAGTCAATGAACGATATTTCAAACCTATACTATCAGGAGGAATCACAACCTTACTGAGGTACGAGCTGCAACTTTGATACACCGATTTCCTCCTCCAGTCCCATAATTGTTGCTAATGTCAAAAGGGGGAGAAACTTGCTACCAAGTGTTATTGATCTGAAGAGAAGGAAAATCAAAGGGGGAGCCAAACTCATCATCTATCCGTCTGCTGCAACTCATAAATGTTGTTTCTACTGCTGATAATCAAAAGTGGAAGTCATACACTTTCTCAGTGAGAGAATTCGTTAAAGCTGAAGAATTGTTAAAGCTCAGGAGGAGCACGAGCTGATGAATTTTGAAGATTAGTTTTGACATCATTAAATCTGGTGAGATTATAAGGTCACGCCTTATGATCTGATGAGTCAAACACTCTATACGCTGACCGACAGCACCAATGCAAACATCAGCGCCAACGTCTCAAGACATTATCAAAGTCAGTATGAAGATCAGCGACAACATGTAGTTACATAATCTAATGTAATCTTTGTATATTAGGTGACTATATATATATATATATATATATATATATATATATATATATATATATATATATATATATATATATATATATATATATATATATATAAAATAGATCACACCTTATGATCTGATGAGTCAAACACTCTATACGCTGACCTCCAATGCCAGCATCTAAAGACATTATCAACTTCAGTATGAAGATTACCGTCAGCATGCAATTATATAAACTAATGTAATCTTTTTATATTAGGTAATTATATAGATATGTATATAATAGATAGTAGATCCGATATCCTTGTGATAAGAATCGGTTCTTAGTATAGATTAGATACAATCCCTTCAATCAAGGGATATACTAGCATAGATTAGTATATATACAAGATTATGGTGAAATCGTAATATAAGTATCGGTGACCATCTTTGTGACAACCCGTTTTCTTGGTGAAAACAAACAATTTCTTGGTGAAAGACAATTTGGCGAATATTTCGTGTTCTTTACTTTTTTTGTTCTTATTTACTATACTTGAAGTGTATCCAATCGATACAAACCTTCAATGTTGCATGGATTGATGTGATTACATGAATCGACATAATGTATGTGTATGTTTTGTTTATATGTTTATGTGCTTGAAATTGACTCACTGTTCTGATACTGACACTTGTTTCTTTCCTGTTTTGTAGCTTTTGCATTGGTAGAGGTAGCTTGATATTGATGGCCTGGTGTGTTTGATATAAATTTGAGACCCGACATGATGTTTCATTTACGTTGGTTTTTATACTTGTTTTGGTTGAATTTTTCAAATTTGAATTATGATGGGTTATGTGAAGGATTTTCAAGTAACATTGGTGGTATTTTCTTAGTAAGACTTCCACTACGTTTTATGTTAATAATTATTTAAAAAAATAAAAAAAAAAACTTGGGTGAAAAATTACGTTGTTACACCTACTGTACACACACACACATTCACATCATGGGTCCTTGAGAAGGACAAGGCTCAACTATACACACGCGCATTCACATCATGTTTTCTGCCTAATGTAATTATACTCTAATATATCGAATAAATAAAAATAAAAAATTTAGTTGAAAATCGAGACGTTACAGGAGGTCGGGATACCACCAGATGAGAGTCAAAGAGAAGGATGAGATAAGAAAGCTTTTCAAACTCGATATGGCCATCATGAGTTTGTGGTGATGCCTTTTGGGCTCTTTAATGCACTTACAATATTCATGGATTTGATTAATCTGGTATGTAGGCCGATGCTCAATTGGTCAGTTATTGTGTTCATTGATGATATTTTAGTATACTCCAAGACCAGGGAGAAGCATGAGGAGCACCTGCGAGACTTACTTGGAGTATTGAGGAAGGAAGGATTGTATGCCAACTTCTCCAAGTGTGAGTTTTGGTTGCAAGAGTTCTAGTTATTGGGGCACTTTGTCAATTATAATGAGATTTTGGTCAATTCAGCGAAGATCGAGGCAGTTATGTAGTGGAAGTCCCAAAGTCTCCATATGAGATCTAGAGTTTTTCTTAGGCTGATAGGTTACAATCGGAGGTTTATCCATGATTTCTCCAAGATTGTTGTTCCTCTTACTCTCTTGACGAGTAAGAGTGTATTTTTTCATTGGGGGCCTGAGAAGCGAGATGCGTTTGAGACTTTGAGGTAGAGACTATGTAAGGCCCTAGTATTGTCCCTTCCAGAGGATGTCGAGGATTTAGTGGTGTATTGTGACGCTTCCATCACTAGTCTAGGTTTGGTGCTCATATAGTGAGGTAGGGCTATTGCCTATGCTTCCAGGCAGTTGAAGCCTCATGAGGCTATGTATCTTATCCACGATTTAGAGTTGGGGTAGTGGTGTTTGCCTTCAAGATTTGGGGACACTGTATTTATGAAGTCCGTTGTACCATCTACACGGATCACAAGAGTCAAAGGTATTTTATGGATTAGTCGAATCTGAATATGGAACAATGTTGGTAGCTTGACGTGGTCAAGTATTATGATTGTGAGATCCTTTACCTTCCAGGGAAGGCCAATGTGGTTGCTGATGCCTTAAGCGACAAGGTGGCTAGTGCTCCTATTCAAGACTTATGTTTGAATATGACCATCATATCATCACTTCTGGATTTGATTAGGGAGGCGTAGGCCGAGGGAATCAAGAAAGAGAAATGTAAGAAGGAGAATATCAACGGTCATATTTATAGATTCATCGTCGCAGTTTAGGGTTATTGACCCAATGTGGACGTGGTTGGGTTCCAGTTTCCAGTGTTGTCCGTCAGACATTGTTGGAGGAGGCGCATAATTCCAAGTTCTCAATCCACCCTAGAGCCACAAAAATGTTTCGAGACATGAGACTTTGTTATTGGTGGCCTTGCATGAAGAGAGAGATAGCTTGGATTTTTGAGAGGTTCCTGACCTGTCGGAAGATCAATTCGAACATCAGAGACCGCATGACAAGTTACAAGCCTCCAAGGACGGCTAAGGGATTTTATCACAAAACCTCTTCCCAATTGGAAATGAGAACAAATCACCACTGATTTTATCACAAAACCTCCAAGGACGGCTAAGGGATTTTACGTCATTTGGGTGATTCCCGACCGCCAGACCAGTAGTTCCTATTTCCTTGCTATTCAGGAGAGTTCATCGGCCGAGAAATTGGTAGATATCTATGTGCGAGAGATCGTTGCTCGCTACGATGTTCCGGATTCCATTGTATCTAATTGAGATGTCCGGTTCATTTCCATGTTTTGGAAGAGGTTTCATTATGAGTTAGGCACGAGACTGCATTTTAGCACGACTTTTCATACGTAGATAGATGGGCATAGTGAGCGGACTATTCAAACTGTTGAGGATATGTTGAGAGCCCATGTTATTGATTTTGGTGGGAGATGGGACTCCTTCCTCCCTTTAGTTGAGTTTTCGTATGACAAAAACTATCATTCCAACAATGATGCACCTCCTTATGAGATTTTGTATGGGAGGAGGTGACGTACTCAATTTTGTTAGGGAGAGGTCGACAATAGGGTCATGAGGAGCACTAAGGTGGTGCTCCAGATGACAGAGCTTATCCAACAGATCAGACAGAGGTTGTGGACACCACAAATCCGTTAGAAATGTTATGTTGATAGGTGACAATCCGAGTTGGAGTTTTAGGAGGGAGATATGGTTATGTTAAAGGTATCACCCTGGAAGGGTGTCATATGCTTCAGGAAGCGGGGCAAGTTGGGCCCCTAGTTCATCGAGCCTATCCGAGTGTTGGCCAGGGTGGGCAAGTTGGCCTACCAGTTAAATTTTCCAAAGGAGTTGGGATAGATTCACAATAATTTCCATGTTTCTCATCTTTAGAATTGCTTGGTGGATAAAGCAATGGTGGTCCCAATAGACGACATTTACGTTGACGAGCGCTTGAACTGTGTAGAGAGACCAGTGACAATTCTTGATAGGAAGACGAAGGCGTTGCGCAACAAAGTGGTGCCCTTGGTTATGGTGCAGTGGTTGCATCGGAAGGGCTCAGAGTAGACTGAGAAGCCCAAGGAGGATATGCGCGAGCACTATCCAGACCGATTTTCAACTGAGGATTTGAGGATGAAATTTAGTTCAAGTGGTGGAAAATTGTAACACCGAGTTCCAAGTATAAATTACATTGTGGGTTTTGTCATTTAAGACCTTAAATATGAGGTTTTTGGTGGCCACGATGTAGTAGTGAAAGCACCATGATGTGGCAGCATCCATTGGAACATGCCTTCATTTAGGCTGCCACAATGTGGCAAGGTATTGGCCACAACGTGGTGGACACCAACATGTAAAAACTCTAATTTTATGGGTTTAAGCTCTATTTAAGGGATATGATGGCTAGGGTTTTCTCACCCTCAACCTCCATCACCTAATTTTCAACAACCCTAGCCTCCATTGTTGACATTTGTGAGCTTTTGGGTGTGTTTTTGGTGTTTTGAAGAAGAAAAAGGTGTCTTTGGTGCATAGATCCAACAAGAAAGCTCCCTCACCACTTTGTAGTACATATTTTGGACCATTGTAAGTTCTCAAGCTCCAATCTTTATGTGTTATGCTTATAGATCTAGGTTTTTATGCATTTTCCTCCATGTTTTGGAGAGTATGAATGAAGGATTCCATAAAACTATCAACTTAATGGATCCTTGAGGCCCCTTTGAGGTTTAGTGATCAAAATATGAGGTCTAGTTAGGTTTTGGCTTCATATGTGAGACTTTGACCCCATTTTCATCATTGTTGTGACATAACTTGGGAAAGAGATGCATTAGACATGCATGTCTTTAAATCAATGATTTTTATGACTCATTGGGTGAAAGAGAGCCTTCTGGAAAGTATTGATGCATGGCTTGAGGGATTAAGAGATTAATACATTAATCTGGCCACAACAGGTTTTGTGATGTGGAGGGTTGGCCATCACGACGTGGCGATAAGCAGTCTTTGCGACTGCTTTTTCATGAGGTCGCAACGACGTGGAAAATTCTTGGGCACGACATGGTGACCGGTTGATGGACTTTTGACTGTTTCCTTTGACCGTTGACCAATAACTTTTTGACAAACTTGACTTTTCGCCAACTTGAGGGTTTTGGGCTATAGATTGTGGATTGGTCCTTGTTTGTTGTGTAGGTGACTCGTAATACCGGTTCTTGGATTCTTGTGGGCTGTACTTTTATCTACAAGACTGCGAGGTGAGTTTTCACACTATACTTTGCATTGCAGTATGTATCCTTGTGTGTAGGATGTTGGAATGCTATAGTGATTTGTTAGATTGGTAGATATGTTATGATTACTCATGTTTTGCTGGTTATTGTTATCTGTTTGTATATATCGTCATATTGTGGTTGAGTTGAGACGGTCCTGCTTTGTGTTGTATGCCAAGATACCTAGGCGGTCCAGGAGTACTGTAGGCCTTGCGAGATAGTCCAGTCAGATAGTGGGCCCAAGGAGAGCGGTCCAGGTGTATTGTAGGTCTTGCAAGGCGTTCCATTCATATTGTTGACTCACTTGTGCATGCATTGTATGTGTATTGGTGTGTGAGATATTTTGGGGAACTCACTAAACTTTGACTTATAGTTGTGGATTTAAATGTTCCAAATAATTCAGATGATCGGGAGAAGGTGAAGGCGTGATCATACACATCACCCTATTGATTTATGATTGAGAGATGTTATTGATACTCTGATTTTATGGTTATGTTTTGGAAACAATGGCGAATACCCATGACATATCTCCTAGGTACTCAACACTATATATATATATATATATATATATATATATATATATATATATATATATATATATATATATATATATATATATATATATATATATATATATATATATATATATATATATATATATATATCATCAACTACAAGTTACTCATATCAGTGGACAGTGATATCACTCTAAATAATTTTAATCAAATAACCTAATACTAGTAAATAATTGTTGGAACACCAGAACAATAATAGATTGAGCATTTCAATCAATGAAATTAATGATTTGGTAAATAACATAATAATAAGTTATCAAAATAACATCAGTATGTTTATAAGGCTATGCATACAATTGTTTTAATATATGGACTTTTTGGTGGATGTATTAAAATAATAATGGAACATTGAAGGGGGTCCAATAGAAGATGGTGTGAGTGGGATGTTGGCTTTCTTCGACTAAAAACCAAATTGCAAGGGTGTCATGTGGGATTCAACCTTTTAATTCACATACAACAAATTAGTATTAAAAATATAGCCGTATCCGCATCATTGTAACTATCTGTTTCATATTAATAAAAGAAAAATAGTTGATAGAATTACGAGTGAAATGAGCGAGAATGTAATAACTTTTTTCAGATTAATGGAAAAGCAATTACACCTTTTTCATAGTGATAGAAAAGAAAATACATCTTCTGAGGCTCAAGTTGTATGTTACTATTAGGGATGTGCCAATAGACCAATTTTTCAGAACTAAACCGGTACCAGACCATATCATATATAGTGGTTTGGTGATCGGTTCCTTAAAGATGCCTCGTTCGGTTCTTCGTACTTACGGGTTTGGTACCAATGGTTTGCGGGTAAAAACTGGTATCTCACTGAAATTTGAAGGGACAACACTTAAAACCCAAGAAAACCAGTTCCTTAATTATGTTTAGAAGCAGAACATCGGTTCTCCTCCTGACTTCTAGTAGACGGCTGTTCTAGACTCACAAACCCCAAACCCAAAAATTTGATCACCTCTCAAAAATCAATTAAAACTTGTACAAAAGATCAAGTTTCTTCACCTCATTTTTTTAGAATTAATGGAAAATTGGGTTCACTTCATGGAAGATACTCAAGTAAGTGTTCTAATTGATGTATGTCATTCATGTAATTTTTGTTGTAATATTGTATTGTTTTGTTTATATTTATCTTTCGTTGTAATGTTGTACTGTTTATGTTGTAAAATTAGTATAAGTTACTTATGTTTTTCTCTTATGAAGATGATTGAAATTGTATCTTTTTTTTTTTTAACTCTAGGTGTAATATTGTATTTCTTTTTAGGGCTATCCCGGACACCTATAGATCCTCCCCTGGAAGACAGTATGCTCGAACAAATGAATAAAAGAAATTGACAATGCAACGAAAGGAAGTAGAGGGTCAATTGTTGGAAGTACTTTGAACTTGGTCTACTTAGAAGACAAGGATGGAGTTAAAAGGAAGAATGGAAAATACAAGTTTTGCTCCGTGGTTCTTAAATTCAGTCAACGAAAGAATGGTGCTTTTAGCTTAAAACATTATCCTCATTGCAATAAAAATGCAGAACATGCTATAAAAAAAACGAAGTACATTACAATTTTGAGAAAGAATGATAAAAATGATAAAAATGCTTTATTAAATTTACTAGGTGTGAGACCTATGTATTACATGAGTTTATTTAAAAGAAAAATTAAATATAAAATTCTAAACATTTGATAAGTTTGAATTTATAAGAAGATTGAAAAAATATTGAATTATAAATTTTAAAGTGTTTTTTTTTTTAAATTTAGACAAATAGTTTAAATAAAGAAAGAAAAGAAAATTAATGAATCTTTAATTTTGAAATTAATAGGAAAGTTTATTAATGAAATTGATATGCATTTATTATTAGATTATGACCCACGTTAAATGCGGGGAATGCATAAAAAATATAGAATTATATAAATATATTACACCATAGGAAACATAACAATTAAAAGTACATTATCATAGCTATTATAAATTCATTAACATACATTACAATAGCTATTTAATATCATAACAATTAAAAGTGCATCACCATAACCAATAACCAAACATTATTTTTTTCATTCCTCGTGCACCCTTATCTTATCATTTAGGAAAAAACATTAAATAGTATTAATTTTTATGTTTGATTGAAAAAAAAAATTTTGACTTACTAAAGTACAATGCTATTTGTTCCAAAGACTTACCATGCATAGGGATAAATATATATTTAGTGATGTGTCTATTATACTATCCACTTTCAAATACATTATTTTGTTTGAGAATTTTAAACTTAAATATAATGCTTGCAAAAAAAAACGAATGAATGTAATTCTTAACTTAGTAAAATTTTGTAGATAAATAACAAATAACATTCGTTATAAAAAGATATAAAACAAATCTATTAATAAAAAAACATTGAAAACTGGGAAATAAATACAAGGTACAAAACAATATCATAAAACACATTAAAACTAATTTGAAGTCAACTAAGAACATCATTATTGTTAATCTCACATTTTCCTCCAACAGACACCCACCCAGAATACTAAAAAAGCAAAGATGAATGTGGGATATTAATAAGAAATTCAAAATATTTTCAACATGATAAAATTAAAGAATTTAAAAAATGCATGCCTTAAGAAGCCCTTTCCATGTTGAGATGTCATTGTCCTGCTCCACCACAAGCTAAAGAACTTAACCAAAATGTTAAAATCAAACCACATATAAATGCCAAAGCATTATTCTTGAAAATAAAAGATGTTTTTCCTTAAAAAATGATTATAAAATGATAGTTTTAAAAATCAAAAGATCTAAAATTCCATCTAGAAATATATCAGTAAAGTCCAATTTAAATTTTTTTCAAAATCGTTAGGGAAAATTAAATGTTCAATTGATGAAATATATAAGCTAGCCCTATTTTTAAGTGTATCATATAATGTAAAGAAATATAAATATGTTGCTATTTGGGTTACATATTGCTATTATCAGTCAAAATGGAAGTATATTGCTATTATGGGTAAGTATAAGTATATGCATTTTTATTATAAATAAAAAAAAACATACATGGCTTATATTTGTAAAAAGAATAAAATAATATAAATAATATAAATAAATAAGATATAAAGGAAAATTGATTAAAACTTACAAGTGCGTCATCATCACGGCCATTAGCTCCAAGAAGTTGGGAGCCAGGTCTATTGAGAACGCACACATGCATACCTAGGAGAACATAGTGAACATTGTAATTAAAAAAACAATTTATCAAATTAATAAAATCAAATTCCAATTTCAGATGTAGAATACCATTTGATTTGTAAATCCGCTTATTGTGGTCATTGCATCTGAAAAGAAACATTGTCATTCAAAAGCATACACCAGGCCTATATTTGTGATCATCACCAAGTTATTAATATTTTTTTGTTCATCTCATATTAAATGTAATTAATCATAAAAAAAATATGTTGATAAAGCTTAATAAAAACAACCTGAAGTTCAAACTCTGGTTTCGCCAACAAATTCATGTATTCTTTTCTAACCTGAAAAGTTTTTTCAACACTTTGTACTGAATTTGTATTGAAAGTTTTATTTAAATCAATGTCTGATATCCATAAGATCATGGAAATCTATATTAAAATAAAAATATAATACATAATTGATGTTTGATATCCATATGAATGAATAAAAGAGTAGAGAAAGATTAAAAGACAATAAAATAAAAAAGTAACAATCCATTAAGACACAATTAAATGAAATCAAGTTTAAAACAGAAAAAACCAAAACTATTGCTCTAAGCCTCTAAGATGTTATATGGATCCTCAAAGGTGCTACAACTATATTTGCATCGTATTATGCTTGTAAAAGATCAAAAAGAGCAACTAATACATTAAGTAATGCTTCATGGATGATAATTAAGACCAAACATATTAAAAGCTATATGAAATAATATACAATAACTTTAACAACTCATGCGAAATGGTCAAAAAGATTCATGGCGATCCCACCATGGTTGTATTATCTTGTATTTCTAGGGTGAGCTAGTTATACTATAACCTTTAGGGCTCCAACAACAAAGACAAATGTAAAAGTGTAAAATGATTAAAACAACTTTTTCTCATTCCTGATTTATAAACTTTGAAGACTCGTCCATATGGGTTAGATGATTATAAGACGAATTAGCAACATTTAACTAGTAACTTATTACAGTAACTTATTACATTCAATATGAGTAACCTTATTAACATCATTAAGAAAATATACAAATCTAGAAAATTTGGGGTTTATGCTTAATACAACGAAAAGTTCAACTAAAGAATTTATCGTGTTAAAAACTGATAAAAGTTAAAATGTGATTGTGTATATTAATCTGTAAGTTACCTCCATATCCAAGGAACGATGTCCTCTTAGTTGGAATCCTTAAAAATCCAATTATTGTAGAAGAATCCTATAATGAAGCTTATGTTGTTGAACTTGGAATCAAAAAAAGTAAAAAAAAATGTATCAGGTATGAAAGGAAATGATCGGAATACTTGATTCTATTTCGACGATAACCCTTACACAACATATTTATATATTAAAATCGCTTAAAGAATTTGTAGGTTGCACGTGTTTAAGACTGAGAAATTACTTCAAAAAGTATGAATGAATTTCATTACATGGATTTTTTTATGGAAAAATGCTACAAACCAAACAACTAAAATTACCTGAGTTTAAACGGTCAAATACATAAATTTTTTTAGGAAAAAATGGTGAAACCAACCAACTATTAAAATGTCTCGGATATGAACTGAATTGAATAATTTTTTTGTAGAAAAATGCTTCAAAACAAACAACTAAAATTTCCGGCATTGAACCGGTCAATTACATCTTTTTTTTTTTAAAAAAAAAAGGTAAAACCAAACGACTAAAATTCTTGGAATTGAACCGAAACGTTTTGAATCATGGAAAATGGGGATTCTATCCATTTGTAAAAAAAATGAAAAAAAACACTTCACAAGGTAAAAACCTTATGAAAATCGAGATAAAACCGATAAGCATTGCAATATTATAAGGAAAAATGCTAAATCAAAACCGATAAATTCCTTTTGATTTCCAATTTTATGAATATCATAATTGCATTTGAACACATTCCATATATGATAATTCCCAAACTGTCCTTTAGTTAAGTTGGAGAGAAAAAACCAATTCTTAACATCCAAATTTCAGTGGTCAAACCTATTGCTTTTTAAGATAGAGTAGTCTTCAAGATTTGTGATTAAAAAACTTCAAATTGTCTTACTACGCTTCTAGTTAAAATTCCTTTTCTTATTTTTCTTTTCCTTTTACCATTGATAATTCATTCAAGAATAGGAGGACCAAAAAACCCATGAAATCTAGAAAAAAAAAACCCTCCTTGGCCAATGAAAATCAAATCAAAGAGATACCAACTTCCAAAAAGAATTTCTTTAATTTACTATTGTTGACATAAATACCCTTCCATCAAAATTTCACTATATCATTTCTTGAAGAAATCGATCCAAATACAGATTCAATTGTTGGACCAAGCCATTCAAACTCCAAGTATTCAAAAATAATTAAAAAATGTTTGAAATTTAACCAAAAGAGATTTTGACCAAATTACGCCTTCATCCTTAAAATAAAAGTACTATGTTGCATTAGTCCAAAAAAAGAATAAAAGATGAATCGCATCTTTTTGTCGTATAGATTCACCTTCAAAATATTTATCACGCCCAATTTCATTTTTGAATGGAATTTGATTGAATAATAGAGGTTAAGAAGGGTGGTCTCTTACTTTTGGTGACGTGGTCGATTTTTTTTTCTATTCAAAACTTATGAATCATGATTATTTGCAAAAAAATTGACAGGATACTTCAACATGTAACTGTAGATGTTACCAAAAAGCAATGAATGAAAGTTGATAAGTTCAAACAACCACCACACAGATGTAGGACGATCAATAAAATAGAGATTCAAAACGAATTTAACAAATCCATATTGAAACTTAAGAGTTACAGAATTGTCAAATTGGAAGAATTTGACTATTGCTCCAAATTAAACAAAATCAACAGGCCACGATCATGTATAACCAAATTTTCCCTTTCAGTGGTGATCTGCCTAGGAGACTAACAGAGATGAGAAAAGTATGGTGCGAAAGAAAAGGTTGGGGTCTAGGTGGGGCTGCTTCCCTTAATTTCAAAGTAACAATCACTATAAAATCTTTGTGTGCCTCTATGGAATCAAGTATGAAACTTCTAACATAGTTCATTATGAGAAGTAGCGTGTTCCACCTGGAACTTTGTAGAAAGTTTGAGGGTAAAAAGTAAATCATGATCCAGAATAGACTACAAACACATAATTTGGTTTACTAAGCTTTTCAGGGGGTTATACTCTGGCATAGGAACACCAAGTTAAGAATAATGCGATTTCTCTTTGTTGCATTCCATCATAACAATCAAGAAATATGAGTATATTAAAAGCAATAACTACTTACCAATTGCGAGATAATAAAGAAAAAAACAACGTCTAGGGTTTTTCGCTTTTTTGGTTCTCATAGAGAATGGAGAAGATACGACGTCATGGAGAGACAATGTAGAACCTATACACAAATCGACGGAAACATGAAACAAAAAATATGGAAACAGAGAGCTAGGGCGATGTAGTCAGAGCCATGATTAAGAGGAGAGGCGGGGCACTGGAATAGCATAGTAGTAGCAGTGGAAGCACGAATCAAAGGGTTTGTTATTTGTGTTCATGGTTTGAGAGAGAAAATTAAAAATGAGGAACTTAAATGGTTATTTAGCCATTTAAAATATGGAAAGTTGGAAACCCATAATTCCATATCATTTTCCTGATTTTATGCAGTTACAAAGTATAACATTTATGGCAATTGTTTTAATTTTATTTGAAATATATGGATACAAGATAATCATAATCGCATACTAATTTTTTTTTACGGGAAAAAAGACATAGACAATGATGATGTCAGCAGAAATCCACATAGAAGAATAGAATACATACCTTTTGTTGTTATATAGTAATAACAACTAGTTCCTTGAATTTCCTTAGCTTTGAAAGCAAGTACCACAAGTGTAGTACCTTTAATGGTTCACAAACACACTAGGTGAAAGGATGAATATGGGAGAGAGGAGAGAAGGGTATCTTGCCCTAGAATTCGTCCCTTTTAGGGTTTCCCAAAGCTTAGACGAAATCTTAGTGCCTTAGGGTGCTATTTATACTTAAGGCTAACTAGGGTTTCAAGGTGTAAACCCTAATCCCTTAGCTTAGGGCCTAAGCAAGTCCATGGACTCCTTTCCTTAAGCCCTTGGACGAAAACTCCTAGATCCTTCTAGGATTTTCGTTCAAGCCTTAATAAAGGTGATCCAATGGCCCAAAGCCTCAACTATCACACATTTGACAGTTTATGTCCCTTTATTTAATTAATCTCTTTTAGTCACCAAACTAAATTAAGACCCGCGTTTAACGCGGGGAACATAAATTAAATACATATTACATTAACAGGTGGCATTGGGTTAGGTGAAATTTTAATAAAAAATGTTAGTTAGATTCATTTTTAGACTTTTTGAACCAAACTTATTAAATAAAAATATTTAATATTTATATTAGAGCAATTTAGTTTTTTAATACAATAATTTTTAACATAAATGATCCTCGTGATCTTTGTTTTATCACAACATGATGTGACTTCTTGATTAAAACATGTTGTGAAGTAGCTTTATGAATTGACTTTGTCCGATGTACCAACCTCCATGGAGGCTAATATGACTCTTTTCATATTGGCCCTGTAAAACCAAAAGCAACAATAAGTTGTTATATGTACCAGCAACATTAAATTCTACAAAGAAATTCTATAAACATTATAGTTTAAGTGCATTGTCATAACCATAAACATCAAATTCAGATATTTTAATTTGGTAAATTTATAAAGTATTTTTTCCTTGTAAGAATTAAAATATGATTTTTCAGGCTACACCCAATCACATATACATATCTTCTGATCAAAGAAATTATTACAAGAAAAAAAAACATGTCATGAACAAAAATATAATATTAGTTTCATAATTTGCCAAATGTTAACACTAAAAAATAATAATGAATTTTCACAAATCTTGCATTTTGGTCACTGCATCCAACTAACAAATGAAATTCAGTTTAGATGATTGATTCAAGAAATGCATCCATGACTTCTTGTAGCCAAATTTGGGGAAATGCTAAGACCTACCAAGATATGAAGGAACGGTCTATGAGGCTACAGCTGGTTTCTGGAGGGCAATAGAAATTCAAAATCGTTAGCACATATCTTTCCTATCCGCTTCAATTATTAAATTTAGATCAAACTTGTCAAAATCAAATTACAAAAAAAAAAAAAAAACATATATATATATATATATAACCTAGCAATCAAACAACATATTTTTCTTAGAAAAAATATCACAAATCCACAATTTATACTTTATATAATATTCTTAAATTGTATCTTACCTTTTCATCTTTAGTGGTTACTAACACATCTTTCTGCTTTATTATTGTGACATGCATGTATATATAAAAATAAGAGAAAAAACTTTAGAAAACGAATGTTGATAGAGTGATCCTTCATTGAAAACGCATCACAATTATTCACAAAGCCGCTAGGATTCTTCTATAGACCACTAGAAGATCTGTATAGTGACAACCGGTGTGACTTCTATGAGAACGCACCATTAAAAGTAATAGTTTTGATTAATGTAAGTGAAAAATCATTTGGAATACTTACCAATTGTTATTGTTTCTACTTGAATGTGAACATTAACATTCTTGTAGAGAAATAGAACTTCAAATGAATCCTACATAGCAAATCAACAAACATGACAACACAAAAAGAAGCCTAAATTGATATATAACCAATTAGGTTTTGTTGAACAATTTTTTTTCAATTTATCAAAGTTTTATTTTATTACAAACCTATATGAGTAACCAATAATCTTAAGCAAGTGAAAGAAGTAATTGTTAAGTTAAAGCTAGTAAAAAAATACAATATTGTGAAATTGCTTATAATTTGCATGTTTGCTTATTGTCCTGAAGGTACCCAACCACTTGGACATGTTGTAACGCTCTAAAAATTTCAACCAATTTAAACTTTTCAAAAACAACCCAGTTTCATAAAGTTATTACAAAAAGGTTTTCAATACAATTATTATCAGAGTCTTCCCAAAACCACATCATAAAACATAATCATGAGGAGCGGTACAATCACGCCTTTGCCTTGCCACAGTCTCCTGAAGAACCTGAAAAACATTAAACCACAACTGTAAGCTCGAAAGCTTAGTAAGATACCCCCAAAATACCAACCACATATACCATACACGCACAACATGCCATATCATACCAGAACACAGAACAACCATGCACTTCGGGTCTACTGTGTGACTGGTCCGCCGTACCGGGCCTTCAGTCCACCTGGTCCACCCTCCGAGTCTAGCCATATACATCGAGTCTAAAGTGTGATTGGTCCGCCCGCACCAGGCCTTCAATCCACCTGGTCCACTCTTTGAGTCTACAGTATGACTGGTCCGCCCGCACTGGGCCTTCAGTCGGCCTGGTCCACTCTCCAAGCCTCGGCACGTCTGGTCCGCCCTATTGGGGCCTACAGCCTATCCGGACCACTCGCTGGGCCTTCGGGATAACCGGTCTGCCCTGGGTATGTTGGCCTACAGCACAAAGCAGGACCCGCCTCAACCCAACCCCAGTCCAACAACCATATGCACATAAACATTAAATCATATAACAATTCATATCCAATCAAACCGATCTAGCAGATCACATAACATAACATCATCCTAACCAGGATACCAACCTAACCGGTCACTAGCATAGCATCATCCTATATACCAGGATACCAACCTTAACCAGGTCTCTAACATATACCATCCTAACTACCAGGATGCAAACATAGCAAAGCAATAACATAACAACGATACCCGGATTACAATCCGATAAAGGGCCGGCCTTGGTGCCGTAGACCCTGTCGATATAGTGAGGATAACTCACCTACAACTGATGACTGAAGAGATAAGACCAAGCTGCTCCGACCACTAACACGATCTCCACCATTAGCCAACACCAAAACACTGAACTCAAAACAAATGCCAACGATTACCAAAATGCCCTTGGAAGTCAACTGGTCAACCTTTGGTCAAAGTCATAGTCAAAGTCAACCTACTGACTGACTCTACTCGCCGAGTCAACCCGCTGACTCGTCGAGTCCCCATGCTCAAAACTTCCCAATCTGCGACTCAATTCGCCGTGTCACCCCGAGACTCGCCGATTCCCACAACTCTGAGTCCCCTCGCACTCAACTCACCGAGTCATCCCTTGACTCACCGATTCACAGCTCAACCAGAAGAAGGTTAGAACCTCACGACCAGACTCGCCGAGTCCAAGGCTATCTTCAACCAACTCGCCGAGTTGTTCTTCCAACTCGTCGGGTTCCTACCCATCTTCATGAAACTCGTCGAGTACACCCTTGTGACACGCTGAGTACCCCTAGGTCTTAATCCATACAGAGGCTTTCCAAGCCATGCAGATGATCCAAAACATAGATCCACCCTTCTACAAACCATCCATCACGTAAAGCGGCAAACTTTATGTGAATCCAAGTAGATCTAAGCATATAACACTCTAGGGTTAGGGTTTGGGACAAGATGGCTTCACCAATCACTCAAGAACAGTGACTTTAATGCACTCTAGACCTTCTCCATTCCAGATCTGAGGTAGCAACCTCAGATCTAACCTCCAAACTCAAAATATCACAAGCTATGCTTTCCAAAAACTCCAAAATGATGAATCTAGATGAATAACAGCCCAAGCAACGAAATAATACCTCCAAAGAAAGCTCCAACAGAAGAGAAATCCAAATCCTTGCAAAGCCCCTTGCTCCAAGCCTCTTAACTCTTCAAGATCTCTTCCACAAACACTCCTCCAAGGTTCAAATGCTCTCAAATTCACTTACAAAGGCGCATTAGGGTTTTTTAGACTTCAAGGGAGAGTAAGGAGGTTGGGGAGAGGGTATAATGTCATTTATATAGGGCTCAACCCTTGAAATTAGGGTTTTGTCCACACAGCACTAACTCGCCGAGTCCAGCCACCGACTCGCCGAGTTGGCCACTTAACATGCGACCAGAATTGCGACCCTACTCGCCAATTCCACCCATGGACTCGCCAAGTTGACCATTCACATTTTCACTTTGGACCCTAAACTTGCACTCCTAAACTCGGGATGTTACAATTCTCCCCCACTTAAATTTGGCTTCGTCCTCGAAGCCTGCGACAACACAACTCTAGATACTCTCTCAAGGCTCCACCTGACATTAACCAACCCAGGTTCCTCAAAACTCCACCATCGAAACCCAAAACCTAACTCTTCCCCCTGCGGTGTCCTGATACCACACTTATCGACCGAGTACCACTCCATGATACTTCACTCGCTCCGGATCACAACAATCACTTGACTCATACGAGCTAGAAATAATTCTGAACCACCGGAATCCTGACCCGGTACCACACTGCTATCATTCCTCCTTGACAGACATATCTTTCACTGAATTCACTGTCGAGGCTTAACCTGCTCCCTTCCTGAGTCCAACTCTACCCCTTCCATGCTGACAGGATGACACATCCTTCAGCTTCAGAGCAACTCCCATGAGTTCTCCTCCGCAATTACATACACATGTTGAACTGGCTCAAGCATCCTCGGGTTGGGAAAACCCGACACACTGAAGACACCTCCAAACATTTCCCAGGATGAATTACCACTTCATACATAATTCCTTGATCAAAATCAAGTTGGGAATCCAAGACTCCATCCCTGCATCCCTTCCGAGCCTCTTGGTTCTACACCCTTGGAATTCCCCCCACGACCTCCGCATACATCCAACTCGAATGTGATTCCATACCACTGCCGCAAACACACTGCCCAATAACCATAATTGGAACACCCCAATCATACCTCCGCACTACAGTTTTTACTTCTGTGAACTTACACTCCCTCTCGGAGCTACATTCATTTCCCTTTCCTTACCAAGGAAATCCACTTGGCCGCCTTGTCACTACAACAAGTACTACGGTGCTCACCCAATATTACACCATTCCCTTATAGCATAACCGCTATCCCATGCACCACACATGCTCTGAATCTGCTTGCAAGGACTCTCGAGTCCATGCACTACCTTCCACTAATCACGATCAATACCCGGGGCCAGACCTTCTGATGCTATCATATCACGACATACTCATTCCACTTCCTCATACAGATCTATCAACACATGCAGAGTCTTCAGCATGACTGGATCGCCTTACCAGACCTTCGGCCAATCTGGACCACTCTCAGAACTTTCAGCAGGTCTAGACCGCCCTCCAGGGCCTTCAGCCTGTCTGGACCGTCCCCCGAGCCTTCGGCCTGACTGGTACACCCACCGGCCTTCAATCTATCCGGACCGCTCTTCAAGCATTCATTATCCCGAATTATCCCTCCTGGAAAACTCTCCCATGCATACTGTTTTAGCCCTCTAGGGTCTCCAAACTCTATCTCCATCCTACATTCTTAAACCCGGCCCGATCCCAGGCCTTCCACAATCAATCACCCTTGGTCTGTATCCCGCCCCGTCTGCCTGTCACTTGCTCATACCATCCTATGCTCTTGGCTGACCAAATCGCTGCTGAATCCCCAATAGCTAATTGACTACTCATGCTTATCGATCTTCCGGAGAATTTCCAATTCTCCCCACTTAGAGCACTGACTATCAACCACCGGTCGCCATCACCGACCTCCCTTATCAACCCTACACAACACAATCCCTTACACGCCAACTGATTCCCACTAGAACGAGCAACCTTCACAAAATTACATATCAACACTGATCATCTCGGGCTCGAAAGAAACCCGTCCTTCAGCTAACCACTCCTCAGACAGCAAATGCTCCCCAACATTCAGACCAAAGGATGGATTTCCCACTAATAATCCTCATGAATTATAACAAACGAAAATCCCAACACCAAACCCTTAGCCATATCATAACCCTCAAGGAACAACGACTACAATACCAGAAATCACACAACGAGACTAGAAGAAATACAATACTCCATAATAATTACATGATAACAAGACATCAAGAAAGAAACATACCCGCAGCTGCATCCGGCACTGCCCTGACCTCCTCTGTTGTAACTTGAAACGCATGACCCTGAGCCCTCAGGGGCTCTGCTCCATCCTGACCTCCACCCATAATCCTCAAAGTGGCTGGTGCTAGAGCCTGCACCGGTCCTGCCGCAAGCTGTGGACAGTTAACCCTCAAGTGTCCAACCTGATGGCAGTGATAACAAATCCTCAAATCCTTAACCGGGGCTGTCTGCCGACAATCCCTCGCATAATGCCCCTCTCTCCCACACTTGCGACATGCACCACCGGACCTACAAACTCTGGTGTGACCCTTCCCACACTTTCCACAGGTGCGGCTGCTCTGATCTCCCAATATAGAATCAACAGTCTTGGACCGTTTCGGCGCCGGCTGCGACTGTGCCGGGGCCTGCCTCTGCTCTCTCAACTACAACTCAATCTCCAACTCACGCCGCCTGGCGACCTCCTGCAACTCTAACAAGGTCTCGCACCTCTGCATAGACACAAACTGCCTGATATCCCTCTTGAGCATACTCAGATATCGGGACATCTGAGCCTGATCCGAAGCAAACTCAGGGCAAAGCATCGCCCTCTCAGTGAACATCCTGGTGATCTCTGTCACCGAATCCGAATCCTGCTTTAGCTCTAGGAACTCCTGAGCCAACCTCTCTCTCTCAACCCGCAGAACATAACGAGTGCTAAACATCTCCCGGAATTGATCCCATGAAACTGCAGCCCTCTGTGCTTTCGAATATGACCCCGTGGTCAATCTCCACCAATCCTTCGCCCCGAGCCTCAACAGGTTCAGAGTACACCTCACCCTCTGATCAGCAGGGCATGAACACGTGAAGAAACACCCCTCCTCGTCTGATAACCATCTCATAGCAACAATCGGGTCCTGAACCCCATCGAAGGTAGGGGGCTTCGTATTATCGAAGTCCCGATACTGAAAACCTCGACTGGATCCTCCCCCTGCCGCTGCTACAGCTGCTGTAGCTGCCGCGGCAGCCGTCTCTGTTAGAGCCGCATAGCGCTCATCAAAATACTCAACCATGGCGGTCTTGATCGACCCAAACAGTTCCGGCAACTCGGCCCGGAACAACGCAGCAACCTCATCATGCAGGATTTCACGAATCCTAGCATCCAACTCGCCTGTGATTATCTGACCAATAACCTCGGGTGGTACTGACCCACCTTGACCGCCCTCTCCTGCTCCAGATCCTGACCCGGATCCGCTCCCAGCATGCCTTGTAACCACCATACTGAAAAACACCGCAAGATCTCAGATACTTCCCACTATCCCGGGAACCAACCCCCAACCCAACCCTAAAGGTTGTGGCTTCTTTGATATGTGTATGGGTCCTGTGCTTTTAGTAGTACGGGTCCATACTACCTTCCACACCTACCCATATTTATATCAAGTATCACCACAACACCCTAGTGAAGAACATATATAACAAGCACTCAACCCTCGATCTTAGAGGAACACTGGAAATCTCCCACGGAAGAAACTCTAGGCTAGCAGGCATCATAAATCAGGCAACATTATCATGAAATCGTGAAGATCCCTAGCCTAGTACTAGCATGCTGTTCTATCATAGCTCAAAAACAAATATCATGTATGGTATTTTGGGGTTACTTACTGGCTCCGGCTGATCGTACCTCCGCGTCCTCCTTTACTCATTTTGAAAACCATTTAAAATTTTCTTTTGAAAACTCTCCTTGATTTGAGACTGGATTCACACGAATGTTCCTCCAATTCACTCAAACCAAGGCTCTGATACCAACTTGTAACGCTCTAAAGTTTTCAACCAATTTAAACTTTTCAAAAACAACCCAGTTTCATAAAGTTATTACAAAAAGGTTTTCAATACAATTATTATCAGAGTCTTCCCAAAACCACATCATAAAACATAATCATGAGGAGCGGTACGATCACGCCTTTGCCTTGCCACGGTCTCCTGAAGAACCTGAAAAACATTAAACCACAACTGTAAGCCCGAAAGCTTAGTGAGATACCCCCAAAATACCAACCACATATACCATACACGCACAACATGCCATATCATAACAGAACACAGAACAGCCATGCACTTCGGGTCTACTGTGTGACTGGTCTGCCGTACCGGGCCTTCAGTCCACCTGGTCCACCCTCCGAGTCTAGCCATATACATCGAGTCTAAAGTGTGATTGGTCCGCCCGCACCAGGCCTTCAATCCACCTGGTCCACTCTTTGAGTCTACAGTATGACTGGTCCGCCCGCACTGGGCCTTCAGTCGGCCTGGTCCACTCTCCAAGCCTCGACACGTCTGGTCCACCCTCTTGGGGCCTACAGCCTATCCGGACCACTCGTTGGGCCTTCGGGATAACCGGTCCTCCCTGGATATGTTGGCCTATAGCACAAAGTAGGACCCGCCTCAACCCAACCCCAGTCCAACAACCATGTGCACATAAACATTCAATCATATAACAATTCACATCCAATCAAACCGATCTAGCAGATCACATAACATAACATCATCCTAACCAGGATACCAACCTAACCGGTCACTAGCATAGCATCATCCTATATACCAGGATACCAACCTTCACTAGGTCTCTAACATATACCATCCTAACTACCATGATGCAAACATAGCAAAGCAATAATATAACAACGATACCCGGATTACAATCTGATAAAGGGCCGGTCTTGGTGTCGTAGACCCTGTCGATATGGTGAAGATAACTCACCTGCAACTAATGACTGAAGAGATAAGACCAAGCTGCTCCGACAACTGACACGATCTCCACCACTAGCCAACACCAAAACACTGAACTCAAAACAAATGCCAACAATTACCAAAATGCCCTTGGAAGTCAACTGGTCAACCCTTGGTCAAAGTCAAAGTCAAAGTCATCCTACTGACTGACTCTACTCGCTGAGTCAACTTGCTGACTCGTCCAGTCCCCATGCTCAGAACTTTCCAATCTGCGACTCAACTCGCTGAGTTACCCCGAGACTCGCCGAGTCCCAGAACTCTGAGTCCCCTCGCACTCAACTCACCGAGTCATCCCTTGACTCACCGATTCATGGCTCAACCAGAAGAAGGTTAGGACCTCAAGACCAGACTCGCCGAGTCCAAGAACAGACTCGCCTAGTCCAAAGCTATCTTTAACCAACTCGCTGTGTTATTCTTCCAACTCGTCGAGTTCCTGCCCATCTTCAAGCAACTCGCCGAGTACACCCTTGTGACTCGCCGAGTACCCCTAGGTTTTAATCCATACAGAGGCTTTCCAGGCCATGCAGATGACCCAAACCATAGATCTACCCTTCTACAAACCATCCATCACGTAAAGTGGCAAACTTTACGTGAATCCAAGTAGATCTAAGCATATAACACTCTAGGGTTAGGGTTTAGGACAAGATGGATTCACCAATCACTCAAGAACAGGGACTTTAATGCACTCTAGACCTTCTCCATTCCATATCTGAGGTAGCAACCTTAGAGTTAACCTCCAAACTCAAAATATCATAAGCTATGCTTTCCAAAAACTCCAAAATGATGAATCTAGATGAATAACAGCCCAAGCAACGAAATAATACCTCAAAAGAAAGCTCCAACAGAAGAGAAATCCAAATCCTTGCAAAGCCCCTTGCTCCAAGCCTCTTAACTCTTCAAGATCTCTTCCACAAACACTCCTCCAAGGTTCAAATGCTCTCAAATTCACTCACATACGCGCATTAGGGTTTTCTGGACTTCAAGGGAGAGTAAGGAGGCTGGGGAGAGGGTATAATGTCCTTTATTTAGGGCTCAACCCCCGAAATTAGGGTTTTCTCCACACAGCACCAACTCGCCGAGTCCAGCCACCGACTCGCCGAGTTGGCCACTTAACACGCGACCAAAATCACGACCCTACTTGCCGAGTCCACCCATGGACTCGCCGAGTTGACCATTCACATTTTCACTTTGGACCCTGAACTTGCACTCCTGAACTCGGGATGTTACACATGTATTATTATTTGATTAATTAGTGCATTAATTACATTATAGAATATGAAATTTAACAATTATTCAAATTCATTTACACTTGATTTATTAATAGAAAATTGACGAATTTATAGTCATAAGAATATGCTTAATTCAACAATTTTTTATCAAAATTAGTTGAAAACCGAGTTTCTTGAAGAAACAAATCAAATACACAAAAATGATATAAATAAAAAATAAAGAATTGAGCAAAGAACATTTAAAGATAATGTCAGAAAGGTATGGCCAATATGATCTTTTTGGCACTTCTCAATATAGTCATGGTTAATGTTTTCTCATCTTCAAGATGATAAGTACAAGTGAGTAGATAAAACAAATTTATAAGCATAAAAATATGCTTAATTCAACAAATTTGTTATCAAAGTTAATGGAAAATATTTTTTTTGAAATACTCAATTATTAAGTATGTAGGATATTACCACTAAGGTATTTAGAGTTTTGCATCATCCTCAAGTTTCAATACAAACATCATCTAATGCTCATCACTTACAAGTAAAATTCTCTGCAATTTAACCTTAAATATACTAAATATAATCAATAACATTATAAAAAATGGTAAGTTTAAGAATAAATACATACAATTATTGAGTTAGATAGTTGGAAATCGAGCAATTGTAATTTAGCATGTATCAAACCGATTATTACTTTCAAAACTTGAGGTATTTACTATATTAATAGGATTTAAATTCAAGATGACAGTTTTTCCCTTGATGAATTTTGGTACCATCGATCTACACTGAGAAAAAAATAGAATAATTATGAAGATATATCATGTTGATTTGCAAATATATAGGATGACCAGTGCATAAATTATGACTTTAAATTTGGAGAGGATTTGAATTTTGAATTTTGAATTTTATTTTAGGGATAGAGGAAATTGGTGAAGGTTTGAGCTGAAACATTAATGGACAACGTGTTTGACCAAACATTGGTCAATATGACATATGTCAATCTAAAAGTTAATAATATTTTAAAGTTTTTAAAATATTAGATTTAGTTATATTATATTTAAAACCTTCTAATTAGAAACAATATTAATTAGAGAAGCTAATATCTCGTATATAAATAGAATCATATTTTGTAATTGATAATGTACTTATTGAATTTAAAGATTCTATAATTATTAAAGATTCTATAATTAAATGTAATTGTGTTTGCATTTTATTTGAAGAAGATGATGTCAGCAATTTAATCTAATGGTGGAAAACATAGGATTGAAATGCAATCAATGGTCTTGATTGTTTCATTGATAAATTAAGGGTTCTCTTTTAATAATATTTAGAGATTAATAGGATTTAAATTCAAGATGACAGTTTTTCCCTTGATGAATTTTGGTACCATCGATCTACACTAAGAAAGAAATAGAATAATTATGAATATATATCATGTTGATTTGCAAACATATAGGATGACCAGTGCATAAATTATGACTTTAAATTTGGAGAGGATTTGAATTCTGAATTTTGAATTTTATTTTAGGGATAGAGGAAATTGGTGAAGGTTTGAGCGGAAACATTAATGGACAACGTGTTTGACCAAACATTGGTCAATATGACATATGTCAATCTAAAAGTTAATAATATTTTAAAGTTTTTAAAATATTAGATTTAGTTATATTATATTTAAAACATTCTAATTAGAAACAATATTAATTAGGGAAACTAATATCTCCTATATAAATAGAATGATATTTTGTAATTGATAATGTAATTATTAAATTTAAAGATTTTATAATTATTAAAGATTCTATAATTAAATTTAATTGTGTTTGAATTTTATTTGAAGAAGATGATGTCAGCAATTTAATCTAATGGTGGAAAACATAGGATTGAAATGCAATCAATGGTCTTGATTGTTTCATTGATAAATTAAGGGTTCTCTTTTAATAATATTTAGAGATTAATTCCTAATTAATTTATGACCAATATTAATCAAATAATATGATTTCTCTTTTAATATATTATTCTTATAATATATTAATAAATCATAATATCTTCTCTCTCCATAAATTACCCTGTCAAGTTGCTATGGTGAAGGCAACCCAAAAGGACCATGCACAACCGGATCAAGTACTTACCAAATATAGTTACGGACTTAGACACTAATTCAACAGTATCTCACTTGGATAAGTCTAGTAACTATAATGTAAGCATATTCTGATTAGCAATCGTAGTTCTCAAAGACGCTGTCGAACTCTGATCTTATCAGTAACCTGTCCTTTAGATAAAGAATCGTATAGTCCTCTGTTCTAGATATTGTGTGGACAATTACATGGAACATAGTCATATTTATTGTCCAGTAGTTTGTTTCTCGATCTCAAATTCATTTGACATAGAACTTAATTAAACACATCAATTCAATCCTGACCGGGCCCGACACATAAGTCAAATCAAATCATCGAGGGCCCCTGATATCGCTTTTACCCTCTTAGGATAAAAGGAACAGATAAAATTCGACTTATATGCATTTACTATTCACTAATCAAATCATACACAACAATGCGTTTTATGACATCAAGTTACTGATGCGTTTTCGCATTATCAATGTACAACCAATCAGCCAACAATAAACCACATATCTAGGTGTTAAGACCATATGATATAATCGTCTTGCGATCACTCGTGATAAATTCCATGAAGTGATTCCAACAAGCATGGGTTTATTCCAATGCTCAAAACTTTTTCATAAGCACTCATGAACGTTGTAGCAAACCTTTTCTATGTCCAATATCTTTTAGACAATCTACACACCAATTCATGATAGTCTTCATTCATACCTACTTCCAATATATGAACGACTGTGGACCGTTCAAATACTTCGATATTTATTAAATAACTCAATTATTCAGGAAGTCAAAACATGCAAAGTGAAACAATAGTTAAACAACCAACATAAGACAGTAACTTTACTTATAAATAATACTCATTTATTTAATCATCAAATGTCAATTACATTTATCTATTACACATTTCTAAACTATCTAATCTAAACTAATATCGTCCTTCAGCCCAATGCTCCTAGCGTGTTGCAAGTGCTTAACCCTACTCAGTCCCTTCGTAAGCGGATCTACTGGGTTATCTTCAGACGATACCCTCTTCACTACGAGGAGTCCTTCTTTTACCCGATGTCGAATAAAGTGATAATTTTTTGCCGATATGTCGAGATCTACCATGATCCCTCGGTTCCTTGGTCAAGGCAACCGCTCCTTCATTATCACAGAAAATCTCCATGGACTCCTTTATGGTAGGCACAACTCCAAGGTCTCCAATGATGTTCTTCAACCATGTCGCCTCCTTTGACGCTTCGCTCGCTGCAATGTACTCTGATTCGCACGTTGAATCAGCTACGGTTTCTTGCTTGGAACTTTTCCAAATCATTGCTCCTCCATTAAGGGTAAAGACCCAGCCCGAATGCGAATGGTAGTTGTCTCTTTCGGTCTGAAAATTGGCGTCACTATACCCTCGCACCTTTAAGTCATCACTCCCACCGAGGACTAGAAACCATTCCTTGGTCCTCCGAAGGTACTTAAGAATGTTCTTGACTGCGGTCCAATGTGCTTTGCCAGGGTTCCCTTGATATCTACTAACCATGCTCAAAGCGAAGGCCACATTAGGGCGAGTACAAGTCATAGCATACATAATTGAGCCAACTGTGGAAGCGTATGGTACTCGTCTCATTTCTACTATCTCGACTTCGGTACTCGGGCATTGAGTCTTACTCAACATGGCATTACTTTGGATTGGTAACTCTCCCTTCTTTGAGTTCTCCATACTAAAACGTTTTAGTACTTTGTCCAAGTAAGTATTATGACTAAGTCCTATTAGTCTCTTACTTCGGTCTCTCACTATCCTTATTCCCAAAATATAGGAAGCCTCTCCGAGGTCCTTCATAGCGAAGCACTTCCCGAGCTAGGACTTAACTTCCTGCAACGTCGGGATGTCGTTTCCTATGAGTAGTATGTCATCGACATACAATACGAGGAAACTAACTATAGTCCCACTAGCTTTGACATACACACATGATTCATCCTTGCTTCGTATAAACCCAAACTCTTTGACTTTCTCATCAAAGAAAAGATTCCATCTGCGAGACGCTTGCTTAAGTCCATAAATGGACTTCTCAAGCATACACACTCTATTGGGATGCTTCGCATTGACAAAAACCTCTGGCTGAGCCATGTAAACATCCTTAGCCAACTTCCCATTAAGGAAAACGGTTTTGACATCCATTTGCCATATTTCATAATCATGAAATGCAGCAATGGCCAGCATCACCCTAATAGACTTTATCTTAGCAATTGGTGAGAAAGTTTCATCATAGTCAACTCCGGGAGTTTGAGTGAAACCCTTCGCAACCAATTGTGCCTTATATGTGTGCACATTCCAATCCACGTCGGTCTTCTTCTTGAAGATCCACTTGCACCCGACCGTCTTACGTCCGGGCACATGGTCAACCAAAGTCCAAACTTGGTTTTCATACATGGACTGAATCTCGTTGTCCATTGCCTCTTTCCATTTTGCAGAATCCAGGCCCGCCATGGCTTCCTTATAGTTGTTAGGTTCGTCCAAATTCACTAGTGTACTATCGCTAATGAACGTATCCCCTTCCATAGTAATATGATAACCATAAAACCGGGGTTGAACCCTAACTCTTTCAGAACGTCTAAGAGGTAAGGACTCATCAATCGATTCTACCGGAGTTTCCTCCTCGGGTTGAGCGCCAACGTTAGAGGTTCCTTCATCGTTCGGCTCTTGAATCTCTTCAAGATCGATTTGCCTCCCACTGTCTCCTTGGCTTATGAGTTCTCGCTCTCGGAAAACCCCTCTCCTAGCAACGAAGACAACGTTGTCACTCGGTCTATAGAAGAGATATCCAAAGGATTTATGCGGGTAGCCAATGAAAATACACCGCTTACTACGAGGTTCGAGCTTGTCGTGAGTCTCTCGTCTTACGAAAGCCTCGCAACCCCAAAGCTTGATATGTGCCAACGAGGGAGCTTTCCCTATCCATATCTCGTGAGGTGTTTTGGCGACCTTCTTTGTAGGGACTAAGTTAATTAAGGATATGGGCGGCAGTCTCTAAGGCATACCCCCAGAATGAGATAGGTAGTGAAGCACGACTCATCATGGAATGAACCATGTCTAACAAGGTTCGATTACGCCTCTCAGCCACACCTTTCAACTGTGGTGTCCTAGGTGGCGTCAATTGCGAAATTATTCTGCATTCCTTGAGGTAGTCGTGGAATTCAAGACTTAGGTACTCTCCTCCTCGATCGGATCGAAGCATCTTGATTTTCCTTCCCAATTGATTCTCCACTTTTTTTAAAGTCTTTGAACTTTTCAAAGGTTTCTGACTTGTGTTTGATTAAGTAGATATACCCATATCTACTATAGTCGTCGGTGAAAGTCACATAGAAGCGGTTCGCATCCCTTGTGGTGGATCTAAAGGGCCCGCATACATCAGTGTGTATGAGATCCAATAGACCTTCACCCCTTTCACAAGAGCAAGTGAAGGGTGACTTGGTCATCTTCCTAAGTAAACAAGACTCGCACACGTCATCGTCCCTGAGGTCGAATGACTCCAACACTCCATCCTTTTGGAGTTGGGATATGCGTTTCTTGTTAACATGTCCAAGACGACAATGCCACAAGCATGCTTTATCCATACTATTGGAAGAATCCACACACAATACATCATTTCCTAGGTTATCTACAACCATAATAGTTTCGTAAATTCCATTACAAGACAATGCTTCAAAATATAAAACACCATTTAGATAAGCATAAATAGAACATTTCTCATTATCAAACGAATATCTAAATCCTTGTCTAAACAAATCATGAAATGAAATGATGTTTCTTGCCATATCTGACGAATAGAAACAATTATTTAAATCTAAACCTAATCCATTACTAAGCGCTAGAGAATACACTCCAATCTTGGTGACAGGCGACGATCTTCTATTCCCCATGATTAGATTTATTATTCCACGCTCCACATCCCTATCTCTTCTTAGTCCCTGCAAATCAGAACATATGTGAAAACCACATCCTGTATCAAGAACCCAAGAAATAGCATGTGATGAATCATTAGACTTAATTGTGTAAATACTGCAAAAGATGGCTTGATCTTCCCATCCTTGATGGCTTGCAGATATTCCGGGTAGCTTCTCTTCTAATGCCCTATTTTGTGGCAGTGGTGACACTCTGCCTCCTTTGGGTTAGAGTTGGGCTTAGTAGAACCAACTTTGGTTCCACTAGAAGAGGTACCATCTCGGGATTTTCCCTTATGGTGGCTCCTTGAAGGAGCCTTCCTCTTCTTGCCCCTCCCTTGCCCAATGGCCAAAATAGGGGTAGCGGTTGGAGTAGGAGTTGACACAACAGATTTATCCTTGAGATTGCTCTCAGCAGTCCTAAGCAATCCTTGAAGCTTGCTCAAGGTGACCTCTTCCTTATTCATGTGGTAGGTCATGCGGAACTAGTTGTAGCAGGGAGGCAAGGAGTGAAGGATAATGTCGATTGCCATCTCTTCATCGAAGTTAACATTCAACTTCAGCAGGCAGTCAACATATCTCTACATCTTTTGCAGATGAGCGGTAAGGGACTCTCCACTTTCCATTTTGGCAGTGATCATCAAAGAGATGATCTCATGCCTCTCTTACCTCGCACTTTGGTGGTAACGGTCCACCAAGTCTTGATGCATCTCATAGGGATAGTAGTCCTCATAGGACTTCTGAAGTTCAGCAGTCATGGTCGCCAGCATGATGCAATGGACTTTCGTAGCATCACGCTCATGGGCCTCAAAGGCGGCGATCTCTTTGGGAGTAACAGTGTTGATGTTCACCTCCTTCAGCTCCTTATCGAGGACATATTCTTTGTCCTCGTAACGAGTGACCATTCGGATGTTACGGATCTAATCATTGAAATTAGACCCGTCAAAGATCACTCTCCCACACAAATTCATGAGTGAGAACGAGCCAGAGGAGTTCGAGCCGGAAACATTGTTGTTGTTAGAGTTCGACATCTGAAATAGAAAAGAACAAAGTTGATTAGAAATGAATCCCTAATTAAACACACAAAATGAGAAATTAGGGCTAGGATCCAACAACATTATTTACACATTATAAAAGGGATGTCGTAATCTAACATTCAAATAATTTGAAGGTAAGTGAATGACGATTCAATAATTCTCCACCATGAAAAACATAAATGGCTTAAGTTTTAAATGTATTGAAAATTCCTAGATTCCTTTGAGATTCATTGAACTTTTCAATGGCATGTTTAAATCTCGATATGCCCCTCTAGTTTGTGACTGGGATGCCGAGGATCACAAAGCGGGTGTGAATAACCATGCAAATATACATGGTGCCCTCATTGTTACAGTCACCTATTCGATGTGTCGGTTAACCACACACGCTCCATCGAACTATGACAAACAATGAGTCACCCTTTTCCACCTTTTCTTAGAACCAATTAGTGTGCCGGTTAACCACACACGCTCCACTAACTTCTTAGCAAGGGTACAAAGTGTAATTTCATGGGATTGCATCAATTCACTTTTCCTAAAGTAACTAAGATTGGGAATTTTGTAAAAACGTTTCGGTACTTTATTTATATAGATTCATTATACTTATTAATGAGAAAGGATTTCCCTATCCTATCCGTTCGGCTAACAACCCTCCACAAATCAAGGAAGCGGTGGGTGAGAGTGGAGACCCATTAAATGACCATTTTATAGGCCATAACCTTATACCCCCTTATAGATTGGCTTCGTGAATGAGGCCTATTAACGGTAAGACTAGCATTTAAGTTATACACACACACACACACACACACACATATATATATATATATATATATATATATATATATATATATATATATATATATATATATATATATATATATATATATATCTTGTAATAATATAATTGTATAGGAAGAATTTTAAACTTGTAAAATTCTAGGGTTTGAAATTTAAATAATTTAAATTTCAAAACTTGAGGACAAGTTTTGAACTTTTCAAAACACAAATGATCAAATAGCAAATAATTTAAATTAAACAATTAATTTAATGATCATCTATATTTGACCAAATCCATTTTATTTGCAAGATAATTTACCAAATAATTCAAATAATCATCTTTTATCATATAAGGAAAATATTATTCAAATAATTAGAAATTATCTTTTGTTTTGGCAAGGATAATCATAAATAAACAATAAAATTCGGATTTTATAAGTTAAAAACGATTTAGGCAATTATCCTTAAGCAAAAACAGCATAAAATCTCGAAATATCCTCTGCCTGACTCCTGGACTCGCCGAGTTGGGCTGACTCTCCGAGTCCAGATACTGACTCACCGAGTCGGGTCGGGCAGAGGCCAGAAAAACGATTTTCAGCAGATAAACAAGCATTGCATCACATACAACAGAAGCCAATCATGGCTCTGATACCACTGATGGGTTTTACACAAATAAACATCCTATATGCTCATGCAAACCTTAATGCTTGGATCTAGGCTTCTCTATTATACATGCAATGAATCCAAGACTTGCAAACCCTATATATAGTAGTATGAATTCGAAATTTAACATAACAAATCAGATCTAGATGATTACCTTTGTTGATTGCTTGATTCCTTCTTGATTCTTCTTGTCTTGGAGCTTAGAGTCACAAGTGTAACTCCTCTAATGACTTACAAACACCAACTAGCAAGAAGGCAATTATGAGAGAAAAGAGAGGATGCTAAAATCGGCCCTAGGGTTTCTCTTGGGATCACGTGTAGCCGATTTTCATAGCCCAAAGGTCCTATTTATACTGTGAGCTGTTAGGGTTTCTGCCAAAACCCTAATGGACAACTTAATCACCAAGCAGCCCATGGAACCTTCTGGAATAGGGCCTTGGACGAAAATATGATGATCCTTCATCATAATTTCGTTCCCCCTTAGTCTAGTAGGTTTCCCAGCCCAAAACTCAACTATCACACATTTGACAGTTTATGCCCCTTTATTTTAATTAATATCTTTTAGTCACCAAATTAATTCCTAATTAATTTATGACCAATATTAATCAAATAATATGATTTCTCTTTTAATATATTATTCTTATAATATATTAATAAATCATAATATATTCTCTCTTTCCATAAATTACCCTGTCAAGTTGCTATGGTGAAGGCAACCCAAAAGGACCATGTACAATCGGGTCAAGTACTTACCAAATATAGTTACAGACTTAGACACTAATCCAACAAAAACAACAAATTTAACTGATGAGAATATAACTTAAAGAAATAAAACACTACATGATGCAAAGTTGATTTCTGCAATTTCAATGAAAATCTTCAAATCGATAAAGATAACATTGGATCGAGAAGATGTCTACTTTACTTAATTAGATGAGATAATAAGATTAATGGCACATTAGTTAGGGGTCGTTTGATATAGGTTCTAACCGGGTCTAAAGAGGGATTGGGTCCAACAAAATCCAATTGGCATGTTTGATAAAGATTTGAAAATCATAGACTCGGTCCAAAATGTGGACTCGGTCCAAGGTTTTCATCAGATTCGGTCCCCCATTTTCTATCGATGGACCAAGGACAATCCACAGTCATGCTTCTCGTTCCTTGCATGAGCGTTCCTTCAATCAAGCACAACACCGGCGACACCTCATCAACCTCCACAGGCGGCAACCTCCACAACAGTGCAACAGGTAAGCTGATTTCTACTCCTAGCACTACACACGATTTCTTCCCTCTCCTTGGCGCCAGATAAGATTTCTTCTAGATACCCCTCGCACATCCGATCCAAGCTTTCGCCTCCTTTCTTCCAGACAAACACAATTTTTTCTTCCTCTGTTGTTTGTGGGCAGTGAAGAACGAATTCAGCATAAATTGTTTCTATTTAACGATTTTACAACAAGGAATTATATTTTTTTCCTTCACAACTTTTTATGTGTGAAGGGGTGAAGGGAGATCTAAGAAATAATAACCAATTTGGGTTGTTTAGCCAGCCTATATTATCCATCATCCCTGCAAGTGTGTTTGTTTTTGTCGATTCCATGATTTCAGATGTTGATTGGTTTTTGGGTAACTACTATTTGTTGATCACCAGGTGTAATTTGCTCCACTGATAGCCTCTATTTCAATCTTTTTTTGCCACCAATTATAATCTTGATCAAGTATGTATCTTGAGTGATTGTGTTTAGAATTATAATGTAGGCATCTTGATTTGATTGTAGAAGCTTTTGTGAATGAAATTAACTCAACAGAAATGGCTTTCAACTTGTATGCACGACGTGTTTTTGTCATTAATGTTTTGTCAGACCCTTTTTGGGTTTTACTAATCTAATGTGTTTGGTTCTTAAACTTGGGGTCGTGGATTATGTTGAAAAATATTTTGGATATAGTTTAATGCTAAATCTTTTTTTCAAGATTCTGTATCAAAGGTAAACATTTACAGGTGAATGCACCAAACCTTAAACATTGAATTGAATAAATGCAAGTCATTTTTTTGTATGCTTATATGCATATTTTTTAAAGAATGGTTGTAAATTACATCGATTTAATTATTTTGAATGTTTTTATGTCATAAAGGAATAATTATAGAAAATGTTGTTTGAGGGTAATATAGTCATTTTAGATAGTCAGTCAGATACAACATCAAACAGTAAGTTTCAGTCAGAAGTTAACCCAGTCAGAACTTCTAACCCAGTTAGCTCTAACCCGGTTAAGAGCTATCAAACGACCCCTTAATCGTTTGTGCAATCAATGTAGAATACCAAAAATCCATTTCTACCTTAAAGGTGACTATTTAAAAAAGTTGGACGTGATTAAATGAGATCAATGGGTAATAAGCGTTTCCTAGTTCTATGGTTATGGTTTCTTGTTGAATATATATATATATATATATATATATATATATATATATATATATATATATATATATATATATATATATATATATATATATATACCTTAAAAAGCATTTACAAGATTTTGCTGAATTTTAAGAGGTACAAGCTTTTAAGCATCATATACAATAATTTTATGCATCGGAGAATAATAAATCTTATCCGGTCAAAGATAGATTTTGAATAGGTCTTATAAGCTTATCTTCAAATTGAATGGTTTAAATATGAAAAAGTCAAATAAGATGATGATGATAAGATTTTGAATGGGTCAAAGTTTGACCAAATGTTCCTCATATCCAATTGAATCGGTAAATACTAAATCTTATCCGGTCAACATTTATGAAAAGTCAAATAAGATGATGATGATAAGATTTTGAATGAGTCAAAGTTTGACCAAGTGTTCCTCATATCCAATTGAATCAATAAATACTAAATCTTATCCGGTCAACATTTATGAAAAAGTCAAATAAGATGATGATGATAAGATTTTGTATGGGTCAAACTTTGACCAAGTGTTCCTCATATCCAATTGAATCGCTAAATACTGAATCTGTCAATAATAATGAAAAAGTCAAATAAGATGATGATAAGATTTTGAATGGGTCAAAGTTTAACCAAGTGTTCTTCATATCCATTTGAATCGATCTAATACAATGTACACGTTATAAAACATTTCATATAAACTGGAAGAGACGCATTGATCTAGCATTCATCTATCATGAATGTCTTGTCATTGACCGCAAAACCTTGGTTCTCTCTCATGCTCACTACCTCCTCCTTTGTTTTTCTTTCTATTAAAATCGAATAAGCCCAAAAATGTCTTACGTTTAATCCTAGCACAGGTATAAGAAATCTCTATCTGTTCGTCATTTTGTTTAACAAATTTTTTATGTCATTTTGTTGATCCGCACCCATCGTTTTGCCCAGGTAAACGGCTAGTATATATCCTACATAATAAATGAAAATACTTTTGCCACTTGTCATCTTCTCCTTCATTTTGACAAATGTCATTTTATAGGATTTTTAAAATTGTGATTTTCCACTTGTCATTTTTTGGGGATTTCAATTTTCTTAAAATAAATTTCCAAAAAATGTTAATGGGTTATATATATATATATATATATATATATATATATATATATATATATATATATATATATATATATATATATATATATATATGTAAGGTTATCATTTTATTAATTTGATAATAAATTCTCATAAATTCTCCAAAAGATTTGATTTCTTTCATAAATGCTCTAAAAGATTACATTTTGTAATTGAAAAATATTATTTTATAAAATATTTAATGTTTATATATTCATATTAAATTTTTATTTTTAATAAACCCGTGTAATACACGGGTCTTACACATTGTTTATCTTCCTATTCTAATAAAAGAATAGTTTTAATCTCCTTTTGACATGTGTCATCTTATTAGGCCTTTTAATAAATACATATTTTATTCTATTTTTGACATGTGTCACCCTAATAGTCTTCTTAATTAATGCATGTCATTTATTAACATATTAATTCTCAATTTTAAATTTTAATTTTTAAATTTCTCATTCTAATTATATTAAATTAATAACATTAAAATAAAATTAAAATAAAATTAATACAAATTATAAGATGATATAATTTATATATTTATTTAAATTAGCAATTATAATTTTATATAACTAAAAAAATATATTTTAATTAATAATTTATTTAAAATATTTGATTAATAATTTTGAGTTTTCACTATAAAAATTTAATTAATTTTGTAACCGTGATTTCCACGGGTTATAAACTAGTATATATATATATATATATATATATATATATATATATATATATATATATATATATATATATATATATATATATATATATATATATATATATATATATATATATATATATATATTATCGAGAAAAATATGAATAGAATTTTATATGCTCATGCTCAACACTCAAGTTCACCGACACATTTGCTCCAGATTGTTGGATCCGTCACAATCAAATCAATTAGGATTTAAGACTGGTTTATATTTCACACATCACATTAAAAATAACAAAAACTCTGATCAAGCAGATGAAATAGGTAGCTAAGATGGAGTGGTTGCAACTAATGAGTAGATAAACATAAGACGGTTTACGTTTGAAAAAACTTATTTCTTTTGACGATCAATTAAAAAGAGTCTCTAATTAATGCTTTACATAAAATAAGATTCAAGCCATATGTCTCAATATATTGAGACAATTAAATCATCTTAATCTGTTTTTAATTTTGGGCTAGTATCAAAATCGGTATAATTTGTATTGTTTTTTTTGGTTTAATCATTTGATTTTAGTTTGTTTAAAAAAAACCATGTAGTTTTTTAAAGTATTCTATGGCAACCATTATAACTTGTAAATACTAGTCAGCATGTAAATTTTTTTCTAAAAAAACCACATGTATTTAAAAAATAACATCGCAACCATTATCCATTTTTTGCTATTATTTTAATTCTAGGGAAAAAATTTTGAAAAAAATTTAATATATCAAAGTATATAAGTTTTTCTTCTTCATAAAATGAAATTTATATCTACATATTTCAATGTCAAACCGTAAAGTTCAATGTTTTATTGAAAAATCATTTGGATTTGATTTATATGATTTTGTTTTAGTTTTTTTCATTTTCATAATCATTTGATTTTGTTTTGTATGATTTCGCTTCATTTTTTTTTGTTGAATATCATTTGGTATTGGATTTTTAGGTAGGAAAACCATTCATTTTTTTTTTTATCTTTTGTACTAAAAACCCAAACGGTAAAATTTGATTTTTATATTTTTGTTTGTGAAAAACCAAACCGCAAAATTAGATTTTTATATATATCATTTCTATAATATAGTCTAAAAGAAGTTAGTAGTCGTTTGATAGTTGCTGAGTGGGTTAGAGATAACTGGGTTAGAAATGCTGACTGAGTTTATGCTGTTTGATAATTTATCTGAATGATTGTGCTGAATGAAAAAAATGACCATATTACCCTTGTGTTGTCTCTTGTGCTGGACAAAATAATTATAAAAACACAAATTATCATATAAAATCCAAATTAAACATACATCAATTAAAATCCAAACACAAAGTGTAATACAAAATCCAAATACAAATTGTCATACATAATAAAAAAGTAAATCATTTAACGTGAACCATTTAAAAGTAACTGATTGGCAATTTGGTCACGCAAAGTAGTCATATAGTCAACGGCTTCTAAATCCCATTCTATACCTTCTATGTTTTGGCCCTCACTTCCTCCACTACCCACATTAGGAGTAACCATAATGTTTTGTTCAAACTTCGTAAATAAGTCATCTTGAATATCGTATTTCCTTATAAAATTATGGATCGCAACATAAGCAATGACTATATCTCTTTGCACTGGAAAAGGATAAGGAGCCATTCGTTTTAAAATTGGAAATCTCGCCTTCAATACACCATAAGCACGTTCAATGATATTTCGAAGTTGTGCATGAGCATGATTGAACTTTTCTTCCTTAGTTAAAGCTCTGTTTCTTCGAAAATCTGCTAACCAATACCTAGTATTGCGGTAGGGAGCCATAAATCCATGGGTGTTGGTGTATGCAGCATCACAAATGTAATATTTATCTGTAGATGATTAAAAATTTATCATATAAATAATATAGATAATAAAACATATGGTAAAGATACAAACCTGGTGGAGGGAATGGAAATCCGGAAGTCGGGTTAAATGCAACTTCTTTCAAAACTTTAGAATCATGTGCTATGCCCTCCCATCCAGCCCATACAAAGGTGGATATCATATCAAAATTACAAATTCCAATTACATTTTGATAACATTCACCTTTTCCTCTTCCCCTATAACGAGTTTGTTGATCAACGGGTACAACTGCACGTATAAGTGTTCCATCGAGTGCACCTATTGCTCCGGGAAATATGCGCATTAGCCTCCTATGTCGTTCTGAGGTATTTCTTGTTGGAGTAGACGAGGTTGGTACTATAATTTCTTGTGCAAAACAAATCATTGCACGTAAGACCTCATGAAAACATTGATGAATCGTTTGTGTGGAGTGATGAAATCTTTCTTTAACAGCTCGAAAACATTCATTATGTCCTATAACATGTAAAAACATAGCCATCTTCTCTTCAACGCTTATCGTCCTACTACATTGCAACCAATTTCTCTCTGTAAAGTGATTGCATAATAGTACAAATGCATCTTGTGAAAGACGTATCATATTGTAACATTGTATAAGACATCCGTGTATCAAATCTTGCGTATACACATACCCATTTGCTACCTGTTCGCTAGCTCTTATTCTTTTAATTATTATTTGCCTTTGTCGGACCAACATCAACCAATACCACGAGAATCTAAGGAAATATAAAAGTCACCTTCTTTATCCATGTGTCCTGTTAGATGTCAAATAAAAATTACATTTAAATCAATAACATAACAAACCGTAACATGTAAATACTAAAAGCATAACATTCCATAACATATAAATTCATATAACATAAGTGCACCTAAGAAAACAATCCATAACATAAATAAACCATAACATACTAAAGTCAGACAACAAACCATAACATACTAATGTCAAACAATGAACCATAATATACTAAAGTCAAACAATAAACCATAACATACTAAAGTCAACCAACTAATCCAAACTTTCTTCCCGCGTTTGTTACCCACGACTCACAAGTTGACAAGTTAAGGCGCAACCAAATTTTCGTATTGCCAGCACTTTCAGCAAATAACATAAGAGCAGTGGTGTATTTCGGATCATATTCTCCCCACTCCAAGCTTGTCAACCTTGCCATACAGGCATCCATCTCCTTGTCAAGATTATTTGCTTCCCTGAATGCTTGTGCAGCCTTGATAATTTCTTTTCCAACTTCTTTCAACTCATCATCAAGTGTGGTTTCTTTATGACCATTTCGTTTGCCCCCCTTGTTTTTTGTCCGCCCAGATAATTCCTCACTAGTAGGTTGAGGTACGGTTGAGCTTGGGGTATCTGGATGAGGTGATGGCTCTTCCATCTCTGTATCCTCAAAATCATGTGTACTAAAGGTTTCATTGGGATGAGGTAGTGTCGAAGATGGCCCCCAACTGTGAACACCGGTCGAGGTTGCCCCATCGAATAGTTGGGTACAAAGATTAGGGCAAGGGAGGGGTGCATTTCTCAGCTTATCTACATACTTGTTCAGCTGTTTGAAAATTTAATAAATATTGTTAAAGTAGTAAAAAAAATAATCTAATTTAAAAAATATGTATATATATACATTCGCTTCCGCTTCCCACTCTTCATTAGTCATGTTAAAAGAATTTGTTACGGGATTGTAAATATTTCCTGTTTTGTTTTTAAGTTTTAACCACACTGCATACTTTGCTTTTAAATAGTCGTATCGATTTTTCATTCGTTTTTTGTCGACAACAAAATTATGATCTGTTTTCAATTTCTCCGCGACCACAGCCCATGAGCTTGCTTTTAGGCCACTACCCTCCCGGCCATTACTTGTTAATTCTTGTATACACGCTTCCAAAAAAGTTTTTTCCACTAATTCTGACTTCCAACTAACCCTAGTTCTTTTATCAGTCATGCCTATTGTAAAAAAGAAAAAAAAAAGTAACTAAATCATTCACATAACACACATTTACAAATAAAATCATCCACATAACACATGTTTACAAATAAATCAAGCAAAATTGTGATTTCATCATACAAAATAAATTTTGTTCTCATAAGCATATAACAATCTTTTATAAACAAAAACACATTATGAATTGATTTTATAAGCATACAACAATCTTGTATAAACAAAAACACATAAATGTTATTTCATCATATTTTCAACAACATAAAACACTCCTTTATAAACAAGAACACATAAATGTGATTTCATCATACAAAATAAATTTTGATCTCATAAGCATATAACAATCTTTAATTTCTAATTTCACACAAGAATGTACAAACATATTCAAACATTAGTTCATCTCATGAGTTCATGTCAATTGATTTTATGGTAATCCTTCAATCTAATTGAATCCAAGAATAATGAAATAAGTAATTTCAAACTTTGATTTCAGCATGTAATCAGTAATTTGACAACAAACATCAAAGGATTTTTGATTTCAAGAAGCAAAAGCCAAAACAGAAAAAAAAAACAAAAAAAAAAACGCAGAAACTTACCTCTCCTCACCGGTGTTGTGTGCTTGTCGCCGGCGTTGTGTGGTCTTCGCCGGAGAAGGTGACGCAGAGGGTTGTAGTAGATGTGCGATGGAGGGCGAAGAGCTGTTGGGTATCGATTTCTGTCTTCAATTTTGGCGAGAGAAGGGTGAGGCGAGAAAGGGCACAAATCGATGGAAGCGCTGATCTAGTCAGGAGGGTATTTTGGACGGACCGAGTAAGTAGAATGGATTGGAATGGGCTGACCGAATCAGCTAATATATGTTATTATCAAACATCTGACTGCTGACCCGGTCAGCAGTCAGCACTGACCGGACCCGGTAAGTTGAAATCAAACAGACCCTTAATTTTTTTATTGAAATAAATTATAGAGACCATAAGTGAATAAATTTATCAATAAAAAAAAACTAAATTATAGAAACCAAAAACTAAATGGCTTTTCAACGAAAAAGAAATCGAAGTATGCGGTTTTGCATCGTGATATATCAAAATAGATGTACATTTTTCAACCAAAATATCAATGTATCAAAATTATAATCTTTTGTCATTGCCAAACTACAAAGTTCATTTTTTTTTGTTGAAAATCCATTCATTTTAGGATTGTTTGATTTAATTTTTTTGGGTTGAGAAAACAATTTAATTGTGGTATCTATAATTTATTTCAGTAGAAACTTAATAGAAGTGCATTTTTGAATGCCTAACTGAACGTTCAAGATTGGATTCAAAAACTGAGAAGCGGAGACGATCGAAAGGGAGGCAAGCGAAGTGATGCCACTTTAGAGTCCCTCTACCAAATAATTTCATAGAGATAAATAGTTAGCTCCCTTCTAAGCCTTTAGAGGATTTGAGGAATCTATTGTTTAGACTATTGTAGAAATGGTCCAAATATTCGCATGAAATTTGTAGTTCCTAACAAAAATATAGAAACTAAATTTTACGGTTTGGTTTTTCAACACAAAAATAAATGAAATTTAATTTGTTTTGAATCTAATAAATCGAAATCAAATGGTTTTTTGAAAGGAAAAAATTAAACTAAAGCTAAATCAAACAAACTAAAATCAAGTGATTTTTCAACCGAAGAAAACTAAAATTAAATCATATAAACCATAAGCGAATGATTTTTTTAACAAAAAACAAACTTCGCAGTTTGACATGAACATATATTTAATATATTGATATAGATACCTATTTATAAATGACAAAAAGATTATAAATTTTGATATATCAACGTTTTTCAATAAAACTAAGACTTATAAATTAATCAAGGGAAAATGACTTGTTAGGGTAATTATCTTTTCGTTTTGTTCATATTTGTGTAACTTTTTTTTACATATGTAGACAACAAACGTTTTGGAAATGCTCACATATGACCATTATTATTGACTATAACAAGTTACAACTTACGTTGTGTATACATGGCATATACATAACAAAGATAATTATCCAGAAGGGTATTGAACTATTATTTTTGTTCACATCTAGGCAATTTTTTTTGTTCATATTCGACCATCCAACTTGTTGAAGTAGTTTACATAATACCATCGTTTTAGAAATTTAAATCGGTAGTTAAAGTCGTTCATCAAACTTGATGAAGTTGTTCACATAATACCATTATTTTTGAAATTAAGGCACTTGATTCGATTTGACACAAGAATACCGTTTGTTTCTTAGGATGGGGTTTGAACTAGCGAATTAAACTGCTGTTTTATGATTATTATCCTAATGGAAGCTTGATCTCGCTCCTCCATGGTGCAGGTACTGGGAAATGAGGATCAAAATAGGAGACTAGGTACGAGTTTATACTAGGCATGGATCATGCTCTTGCGTACCTACATCATGAATGTGTGCTCGTTATTTTACATGGAGATCTGAAAGCCATGAATGTGTTATTGGTTCCAAACCTACAACCTTACCATGGTGATTTTAGGTTGGCTAAACTTGTTACAAAAGACCAAAACCAGAAGCCTCAATTGGCTCCCACTCTCCTACTCTCCCACTTATTAAACCTCGTACCTAGTTTCCCATTATACTCGTTGTTTGCCAGTTATGTCCCAACACAACGGAGGAGTAAGCTCAAGCTTCCATTAGGATACTAATCATAAAACAGAAGTTTAACTGTCTGGCTCGAACCTCACCCTAAGAAACAAATGACGTTCTTGTGTGTGTCGGATCGAACTGTCTCGATTTCAGAAATAATGGTATTATGTGAAAACTTCAACAAGTTAAACGAACGACTTTAACTACCAATTTAAATTTCTAAAACAATGGTATTAAGTGAACAACTTTACCAAGTTGGATAGTCGAATGTGAACAAAAAAAATACATAGATGTGAACAAAACCAATATCATTACCCTCCTGGGTAATTATCAGTGTCACATAAGCTGTAACTTGCTACACTCAGTCATAATAATCCTATGTGAACAATATGACCTGGTAACAAAAAAAAAAAAATTGAGAGTGGTTGTGATGTTTTTTTACAAATATAGGTAGCTTTTCTAGAACAAAAAATAAGAGCATTAAGTGTTTGACCTACAGGTCATAATGGTCACAATGTAATTTTTAACGACTGTAAAAAAAATAAAAAAATATATATTTTTTTTAATTGAATAGTTAAAGTGAAAAAAAATGACTAAATGTAATAGTTTTATGTTATATGCCTTTTTATTTTTCAAGATTAAAGTAAAAGATTATAGAATTAACCAAAATAGCTATAAATTTCGTAAATGCGATAACGAAATTGAAACATTATCTATGAAATTTACCAAAATGACAACCTTATGAAAAAAAAATTTAAAAAAAAAGATGTCCAGGAAAATGCAAGTTTCTTTAAGAAAAAAAAATTGAAGTTTGTTGGTTTGACCTACCAATATGGCAAAAAATTTAATTTCTTATTATTTTCAAACAAAATTCTTAGAGCCATCTAATTTTTGTAAAAAATTGAGAATACGAGGACAGAGAGACCATAAGTTTGTAATTCGATAATTAGACTTCGTTGTCCTCATTTTGGTTTGTTTGGACAGCTGTTTTCTTCATGCGAAGTCGCCCTCTGTCTCTTGATTAGTCTCAAGTTTGGGCGCTGTTGGTTTTATCCCCATATTCAACTAAAGTTATTTTAGTCAGTTTTGTTGTCGGTTGCTATTTCATCCCACAAGTCTACGTCAAAGATTCTACTTGTTGCTACTTAATACTATATATGAAGTCTACACTATCTCCTTAACTATTTTAAAATGAAAATCTATGACTCTACATATACTATATTACACTGACAAATTCATTTTATATAGTTTGTTCGTAGTGTTCGATACAAAATCAAATAAAACTGTTAAGGGAAAGCACATAATGGTCTATAAGCCAAACTTTTCATTGTTTTGAACAAAAAATTATATGTAACCATTTGCTTCGAATTCTCGACTAATTTTGGTTTCTATATATGTATCTGTGTAGTGGTCGACCGAGAGAAAAATGGACAAATGTTTCCAATCAGTTTATATTTTGAAACCCCCATATGAAATGTTAAGTATTAACAAAGCTTACGAAAATAATACCCTTTATTATATTTTTAACAATATTTTGCTATCTTTTTAGTTACTACCTAAATTATATAATATTTACTTTTTTTGCATTTTTAACCAAAGACAAACATAAAATTACAACCGACTTTTCAAGTTTTAAATTCTCATATTTACTTTAGAAAAGGGGATCCCGCATAACCTTATCAATTGAAAGTTAAAGAAGCTTCTAAATATAAGAATAGTTAAGACTCATGATAAAGATTTTCATAATATACTTTTATATTTTTTATATTTAATTAAAAATTCAATACAATAGATAGAAACGTATTTTATTAATTTGTTTATTATATAGAGAACTTAATTTGATTTTATGATTATGTTATTGTAATTTGAAACAACGTTAAAAATATAGTAATCGAGTGATCTAACTGTGATGTGACATTCAAATATACAACAACAAATCTTGAGAATGCTATAAAAAGGGTAGAAGAATAGATATTGTTATTTTATTGAATGATTTGATATTGTTTGATTACATTGAGGAATTACAAAATGAGATATCGGCCTAACGCGTATTATCTTAACCTAATCACTAACATCTCCTATAGTTTGATCGGGAGAAGATGATTAAGCTGAAAAAATAAATAAAAGAACAAAGCATAAAAAAAATATAGATGAAGATAGCGGCAAAAATGGTGACAGAACTATGACGATAATGACTAATAATGACCGCGCGTCGAAGAGGAAAGGAAGAGAGATGAAAGCAGGAGACAAGTTTGTTGTAAACGAATAGAGAGATGGCGACATCGGCGACAATCATGGAGTTGGCAGCAGAGGAGTCCAAAGAAAGGCAGCAAAAGAGAAAGATGACTTGAGTTGTGGCGGACAGAGTCATTTTCGGCGAGATCGGTGACTGTAATGTTGATATATATATATATATATATATATATATATATATATATATATATATATATATATATATATATATATATATATATATATATATATATATATATATATATATATATATATATATATATATATATATGATCGAGAGAGAAAGAGAGAGAGGACTACAAATTAAGATAAACTGTGTATTTCAATAATAAGCAAAGATTACATTAGATCCTAAATATATAGTATTAGATAGATACAAATTGGTACCATCTAATATATGCAATACAATATTTTGTTCTAAACATTGTCTAACATTCCCCTATAAGCGAAGGGCGGGGAACGACCTGCAACTTGGATCTTAAAATTGTAAATCTTTGAGAGGGCAACGATTTTGTAAACACATCAGCGATTTGATCAGTAGTAGAAATGAATTAAACACGTAATTGACCAACCGCTACTCATTCACGAACAAAGTGAAAATCCATTTCAACATGTTTTGTACGCGCATGAAGTATTGGATTAACAGAAAGATAAGCGGCATCTAGATTATCACACCAGAGTGTGGGTGATTGTTTTACTGGAACATTTAGTTCAGTAAAAAGGGCTTTCAACCAGATCAGTTCAACAACATTATCCGCAAGGGCTTTATATTTTGACTCAGTTGACAATCTTGAAACAGTGCGTTGTTTGTGAACAGTCCAAGAGATCAACTTTGATCCCAAGTAGATAGCAAATCCTCCTGTGGAACGTCGATCATCTGGAAAACCAGCCTAATCTAAATCCAAAAATGCATGAATAGGATCTGAAATAGAGTGTTGCCAATGGACATCCATAAAAGCCTGTAATAAGATATCGAGTTGTGACGCAGAACAAGACCATAATCAGTTGTGCCCTATAAGTAACGCACGATTCGTTTAATTGCAAGCCAATGCTTTTCTGTAGGAGCATGCATAAACTGACAGACTTTATTCAAAAAAAAAAACAATATCCAGTTGAGAAATAGTGGCATATGGAAGAGCTCCCACCATTTGTCGATAGATAGTTAGATCGGTGAGAAGAGGACTACCATCAAGAGATAAGACTTGAGTGGTGGTCATGGGAGAGGATACTGGTTTGCAATCCTTAAGACCAGAGCGATGCAGAATATCCAAGATGTACTTTCGTTGAGACAAAATAAGATCAGACTCATGAGAAAAAACTTCAATACCCAAGAAAAAAATGCAATTTACCAAGGTCTTTAATAGCAAAAGTGGATCGAAATTGTTGAAAAATACGAGTAATTGTTGTGTTATTATTGTCAGTAATGATAATGTCATCCACATAGACAGGGATATAAATCAGAGTTCGACCAGATCGTAGAATAGAAAATGATGGATTCTTATGAGAGCCATGAAAATTGAAACTATGTAGCGCAGTGGAGAGTCGTTAAAACCAGACCCTCGTGGCTTGTTTTTTGCCATAGAGGGATTTGTGTAGTAAGCACACATTTTCCAGTGTGGAGGGATCAACAAATCCTTGTGGTTGTCGGATGTAAATCTTTTCTTTTAAATCACCATGTAAGAAAGTGTTTTAAATGTCGAGTTCTCGAAGGGAACATTAGTTAGTCACAGTAAGAGATAGAATGACACGAATGGTGGTGGCTTTGATGACGGGGCTGAAAGTCTCATGATAATCGACACTAGGTTGTTGTTTGAAACCTTTAGTAACAAGACGAGATTTAAAGCGAGAGATGTTGCCTTGTGGGTCTTGTTTCAGTTTATAAACCCATTTGCACTCAATAACGTTGGTGCTTGCAACAGGTGACACTAAGGTCCAAGTTCCATTTTTGGTGAGAGCATGAAACTCTTCAGCCATGGTAGCTCTCCAAGCTAGAATTTTGTTAGCTATCGAGAATGAAGTTGGTTATGTAGGTGGGATAGTAGCAGTGTAGGTCGAGGGGCTATAAGGGGTGGTTCGTTTTAGGTTGGGATGGAGGTTTGGAGGTCGGGTGCGAGGGGCAGCAAGTGGCGTTGGAGTTGTAGGCATAGAGGCCTCAGTAGACGTAACTGCAGTGGGTAGTGGGGATTGTGGTGGTTCTGGGCCGGTAATAGTTGGAGATTGAGGGGGGTAGATAGTAGTTGAGTGTCAGTTATAGGGTAGAGGTGGTATCAGATAGGTCAGATCTAGGACAAGGATAGGAAGAAACATACATTATATTAGTAGTGGGGGTAGATGTAGTAAGTGATGGTAATCTAAAAGGAAAAACATCCTCAATGAAATGGACATTCAGAGCAATGTAAATGCGATCAGTGGAGGCGTCAAGACAATAGTATACGTGATGCAATGGACTGTAACCAAGGAAGGTACAAGGGGTGGACCTTAAATCCATTTTGTGGCGATTATAAGGCGATGTTGCGGGAAGCATTCATAACCGAAGACCCGTAGAAATGAGTAATCAGGTATCTGACTAAAGATATGTTAGTATGGAGATTTATTCGAAGAAATACGAGAAGAGAGGCAGTTTATAAGATACACAACTATTTCAAATGCAAATTGCCAAAAACGTTGAGGAAGATTGGCATGGGCAAGGAGAGTAAGACCAGTTTCGACAACGTAACAGTGACGCCTCTCAACAAAACCATTTCGTTCACTAGTATGATGACATGACTGAAGATGAATAATATCAAGGTTTGTGAAAAAGGGAGATAAGTTGCGAAATTCCCCTCCCCAGTCAGTTTTGAAACTTTTGATTTTTGAATTAAATTGTCGTTCAACTATTTTCACAAAATTGGTGAAGGTGGTGTATACATCTGATTTTAATTTCAATGGATAAAACCACATATACCGAGAATGATGATCAACATAAAGCATAAAAACGTGACAGCCATCAAAAGATATGGTCAGGGAAGGACCCCAAACATCATAGTAAATAAAATAAAAAATGTTATTGTTATGTAAAGATGAAGCTGGTAAGGAAACTTTCGAAGATTTTCCTAATTGACAAGAAGAACACACAATGGAACATTGTTTTGAGGAAACTGGTAAAGAACAACTAGATATAATTGAACTAAGAACACGTTGATGTGGATGACCAAGGCGGTGATGCCAAAAAATTGAAGACGCCTTGGTGGCTGTGAAGGCAAGCTTAGGAATGGACTTGAAACTGGGAAGACGCAACGAGTAGAGACCGTTGTTACTTGGTCCCATAAGGAGGGTGGTGTGTGTGTGTGTATGTTCTTACTTCAAAAGAAAGAAAGAAGAATGAAATTCAAAGAAAACACCGTTGTCATGACAAAACTGTTGAATAGATAAAATATTTTCTTAACATCGGGAACATGAAGATTATTTGAAAGATTGAAGGTTTTATGTGTTGAATAAAGTTTGGAAGAACCAACATGAAGAATAGGAAGAGCATTACTGTAATGCCCCAAATTTCAACCCAAATTTTCCAATTAAAACGTTAAGTGTTTATTCAAATCACAACTACAATATCTTAAAACATTTATTAGAGTGTCATTTAAAAGTTATCATGTACACAAGTCCCTATTGATGCGATGCAATCGAGTTGTACCCCTCCTTTATTATAAGAAAACCTAAAACATTTAAACCACAAATCGTAAGCACAAAGCTTAGTGAGTTCCCCAAAATACCACACACAACACAAGACAAATACACAACTATTGGTTATCAGCAACCATGAGGACTATCAACAGTCCCAACGGGCTAACAGTACGCCCGATGGGTTATCAGCAACCCTAGAGACTATCAGTAGTCTCAGTCATATATAAACAATATAACATAATAATAACAACTAGACCCGGCTGGTGCTGGTCATCACATATACATCTATTCTACCACACAGGCTCTTACAAACATGCAAAAGTCACAAAGACAGCTAACATACTACATACATAATTTACTGAGCCGACATTGGTGCCTTCGACCCACTAGCACCGGGAGAAAACTCACCTGAACTAAAGAACCCTAAAACACTACGACATGATCCCTTTCTATGCACTGCTTTCACCCGTAAATCCACTAATACCAGAACCAGGTAAAATCTTAATTAATAGCCCAAAACCCTCAACTTTGACCCGATATCAAACTTGGTCAAAAAGTCAACGGAAGTCAAAGTCAACAAGTCAAACTTCAAGCTGAGTACGCCCAACGTACTCAGCTCGTACGCATGGCGTACTTACCATCCAAGGACAGGACTCCTCACGAGTATGTATATCGTACTCGGCCAAAAGGCACTTTTCCATTAAGTGCTTAATCTCTTAATCCCTTTCATCCAACACTTAGATCTAGTCCCACAACATCATTCTAAGTCATAAAGTTTCCACATTTATGACTTTCCATGTCTAGAAAAGGTCCAAAATCCAAAACCTTAACTTATAAATCCATTAAGACATCATGACACTTTCATGGAAGGAATAGAAGGATCAAGATCACATTTTTATGGATCCTAAAAGCTCTATAATGGATAAAGTTTCCAACTTTATCCATTAGAATGGTTCAAACCACCAAGATCTAGCCTTTAAGTATCAAAAGGACCAAAAGTGCATCTTTTTCAACTTAATCCATTAAGTCCAAGTCTCCAACCATCAGATCTAAATAAAAATGATGTTTAGATGGATAAAGTTTCCAACTTTATCTATAAAAAGTCCACAAACTTTCAACATCTGAACTTTATGCACTAAAATGACCAAAAGCTCATAACATCCAAAATTAGCTAGATGTAACAAATGCATCATCAATATTCAAACTTTATACCTTTATAAGAGAGATCAATGTGGACAAAGTCCAGATCTACAAGCTCCAATGCAACCAACACTTCCCCAAAGAGTTCATTCTTCTCAAAGGTGCACCATGCACACTTAAAATCACTCAAAAACACCTTATTTTAACTAACAAGGCTCAAACTAGGGTTAGGGTTTCATAGGAGGTTGTTAGAGAGGTGAAGGATGAGAATGGAATGGTTTTAGGGGAGTTAAGGAGCTTAAATAGGGATCAAACCATGAAAATAGGGTTTATGCACTGATTGCTTACGCCCATCATACTCATAATGCCCTAGTACGCCCAACGTACTTGTAACATCCCGTTCAAAATAAAATAAATAAAATAAAATAAGTAAATAAATAAATAAATAATAAACCCTAAAAAACCCCCGAGATGTATTTTAAAATTTTATGTTAGCCTTAAATCCGTAATAATTTGTTAAAGTATTAGCGCAAGGAGTTCAATGTTATAAATTCTAGAAATCGGGGATTAAAGTGGAGTTTTTGGACTAGTTATGAATAAATTTTTGGATGTTAGGGGCTGTTTGGTAACTTTTGGACATGAATTGAAAGGATTTTTGGAATCAGGGGCTATATAGTAAATTGTGGGCTTTATTTGAAAAAGAATGGGGAAAAGGGACTAAAAGTGTAAAAATGGAATTTTGTATGATTGGTGGAGGCGGGACCAAAACACGACACCCCCTCCTTTACCTCCCATTTTCTTACTCAAACCCTAACCCTAAATCCATTTTTTAGCCGCCACCCTTATCCCTCCAACTTCCAGTCATCGTCGCCACCTCCATTTTCGCCAGTGTGAACCACCGAGCATTGTGGCCGCTGCTCCCACTGTCGACGAAGAAGAGAACTGCGGGACGAAGTCATGTTAGTTGGTAGATCAGAAGAAAGAAAGCTTGTGGTTGTCGCTGCTGCTGTTCTCGGTTAGAGTCGTGCCACTTCTCTTTCTCCATTTCTTTTCTGTTGGTACGTCACCACCGCCACCGCTCAATATGGCTGTTTTGTTTTCCGACTGTTGCATACCACTATGAGTGGGTGGCTGTATTGGTGTTCGTTTTTTGCATGTATGTGTGTGTATTGTTGATGCACGTTGTTAAGAATGTGTGGTTGTAAACCTTAATGTCAAGAAAACCCTAGTTTTGGAGCTTTGTCAGGAACCTCGTTAAAACTGTTAATTGAAATTTAAAATTATACTCGGTAATGCCCTACGATTAACATAATGTAGTATTGGATTTAATGAATTAAGTACATAAGGGGTTTAGTGTGGAACACTAACCCTAGTTATGATTTTATGTGGAAAACCCTAGAATCGGGAAGACCTATTTTGGACAATGATCGGGCGCGTATTTGGGCAATTGATTGGATCATTATTATACACGAGAATAAATAAGTCAACCCTTAATCGGTCCTACTCTTAGGTGATTAGGCTCCTAATGGGTTAAGTGTCCTTACTTAACCCTAATTGTCATTTTATGTTGAGCCCTAATCGTCATCTCATGTGAGGCAGTTACTGTTGCATGTGACTATGACCTGTGATCGGGTATTGACTCAAGTATCTTCCTGTAGGTGATTGGAAGTAGTCAAAGCTGGTAGATTTCTTCATTATTACGGTGGTCACCTACACGTATATCGAGGTGAGTTTCACCTTACTGTACCCGTGGGTCGAAGGCACCAATGTCGGCCCACTAGTTTTGGTTATCTGCTAGTAGAGGAATGCCTTAGGGACTGTATATAGTCATATAGGATAGACTGAGGACTCTTGATCAAAGCTCTCTTACTTGTTCCTTGATTGGTTGAGGGTCTAGAGTAGGATCACCTATCTAGGTGACTATCCCACCTCTGAGTATATACAGTGATGCATTCATTGGATTGTTGATATTTAGTATGTAGCTATGTTGTAGTGATATGTTAGATCTATGTTCTGATGTTGCTATGTTGTAGTGATCTGGTAGACATGTCTCTTGGTATTGAGTATGTTTCTTTGCTGTAATAATCTGTACAATTGTATGTTATCTGTGCTTGCTGGTTGTCATCTATGGAGTGCCCTTAGGGACTGTCTGTGGTCATGTAGGATAGCCTGAGAACTTTTGGTCTAGGCTCTATTTCATGTTCCTTGTTTGGTTGTGGTTCTAGAGTAGGATCATCTGTTCGGGTGGCTGTCTTACCTCTGGTTACTTATGGTTACTTATGGAGGTTAGTTGGTAGCAGGACTGTATGTTGTGAGAGGACTAGTAGGTAGTAGTGAGTTATGCGATTGATGTTGCATGTATTACGTGCCTACTTGATCCTTGATAGTTCACATGTCGACATGTTGTGTTTGGTTTAGGTTGAGGCGATACTACTTTGTGTTGTAGGCCAAGATACCTGGTGCGGGCCGGCTGTAAGCCGTAGGCACGGGGGCTTGGGAAGAGCGGTAGGGTTGAGGCAGTAGGCCAAAAAATCATGGGTATTCTAGCCTAATGGCTGATTGGACCCATTGTATGTTGGCATTCCAACCTGGGGTATTCCATCCGAGGATGACTGGACCCGGAGGTTGACTGGGCCTAGGGTATTCCAACCCGATGGTTAAATGGACCCGACATGTTTGATTGTATATGTTATCCATTTGTATGGTGGTATTTTGGGGGAAAATCACTAAGCTTTATGCTTACCCAGTTGCTTATTGTTTCAGGTATCATCGGTGACTATGTGAAGGCAAAGGCGAAGGCGAGACTGTACACACTCATCGACAACATTAAGGATTTTTGCGTTCATTATAAGACTCTAACTTTTATAAATTGTAATTAAGAATAAATGGTTTTCTTAAAAATGTTTTTATAATTGATGAATTTTACTTAAATAAAAATGAAAATTTTGGCCGTGAAAATGGGACGTTTCAAGTTGGTATATGAGCCTTGGTTTGAGTGAATTGGAGGAACACTTGTGTGAATTCACTCTCAAACTAGGATCCAAGAATTTTTTTTAAATTGTTTTTGAAAGAAATATTTTATAATAGAAGGGTTTGGCTAAGGACGTAGGCTTGGTCCTTTGTCATGTTCTTGTTTGATTGTTGGCTTAGGATCGGGAACGTGGGCCTGGACTTAACTTTGACTTTTTCAGGAGGATGCGATGTGTACAGTTAGCCAGAGCCCAAACATGAGAGTGGTTCGTTTGTTGAGTTTTGATTTTTGTTGATATATGAATTTGTTAGTGAAACATGCTAGTGGATAAGGTTCTTTTAGAAATTATTGGATAGTGATGCCTAATTTCTATGATGCCTTCTTATTTAGGGGGTTACTTACCTGATATATATATATATATATATATATATATATATATATATATATATATATATATATATATATATATGCTTTTGATTGTGTAATTGATGTGTGTATGTTGATTAGTTGTATATGGTCGGGATTGAATAGCCTTAGAATAATTTACTTGGCTTTATTTTCTGTTCCTTGTTTGGCTATGACTTAGCACCTTGGAATGAATTCTAAATCAACTACGTATAGGTGTGGAAGGTAGTATGGTCCTATACTACTGAAAGCACAGGATCCGTATGAGATTCAGGATGAATTTTAAAGATGCTAAGGAACTAATAGGAGTAGGGCCTAGTGTGTTGAGCACTGTGTTGTGATGTTTGATCTTTCCTTGGTATATTTTTCAGTATAATGGCTTTTAAAGGTTCAGTATTAGGAGCTGGCAGCCCTGGGAGAGCATGTTTGATTGAAGAAAAGATTCGTGGGATCATTGCTGCAGAAGTGGCTAAGGCAATCAGGAAGATTACACCAGAGTTGTTCGAGATGGTCAAGGCTTCCATGATGGAGATATTTGATGATCGTTATGTTACACATTCTGAGGTTGTTGTTGTTGCAGCTACCACGACTGTTACTGCCATTGGGGATCGAGGAGAAAGAGCTTTCCAGTATTGGGACTTCAATAATACGAAGCCCCTAAAGTTTGACGGAATCTCGAACTCGATTGTGGCAATGAGATTTGTTGTATGATGTAGAGGGTTGTTTCTACATGTGTTCTTGTCCAGATGACCAGAAGGTTGAACCTTCCAAGGTTAGGGGCATGTGATTGGTGGATACTGGTGACTAGTTCTTATACCTTTGAGCAGAGGGTCGTGATGACTCGGGAACAGTTCATGGAGATGTTACGTGCAAGGTATGTTCCCTTGGTAGATTAGGAGAGACTGACCCAAGAGTACCTGGATCTGAGACAAACGACCGAGTCAGTGAAAGAGATCACCAAGATGTTCAGTGGGAGGGATTTGTTTAGTCCTAATTTCGATGCTTCAAAGTAGGGTCAGATGAGTTGATATTTGAGTATGATCAAGATGGACATTCGACAATTCGTGTCCACCCAGCGCTATGGTTCTCTCGTTAAGCTTCAGGATGTCGCGAGAAAGTTAGAGATTGAGATAGAAACCCAGACGAGGGAGCAGTTTCAGGCTACGGATCAGTCCCAGCCTACAGTGAAACGGTTTAAGTCCGCCGGCCAGAGTTCATGATCAATTCGAGGGAGCAGTTTCATTATTTGCCGTTTGTGACGTTAAGAGTCAAAAACTAGAAAAATAGACATTTTCATACTAAGGACTCACTCATTTGTGCTAGATGTAAAATACTTACTATTTATGAATATCTAAGCATGCTAGCCTCTCTCTCTCTCTCTCTATATATATATATATATATATATATATATATATATATATATAGGTACAAAAATCAAATATTAAGTATAGTTTATGGATCATTAACACTATTGTAACATGTTGAGCAAAGTGGATATATATATATATATATATATATATATATATATATATATATATATATATATATATATATATATATAATTAGAGATGCACACAAAAACCGGTTTCACTATTCAAAACCGGATCCAATCTGAAACCGGATTGTGTCAAAACCGGTTTTGACCAAACCGGATCGGATCGGATTTAAAACCGGATTTTCAATCGGATCGTAATCCTACATTCCAAATCAGATTTGATACCGGATCATAAACTGGATTTGCTAGAAACCGGATGCAAATCCGCCTCGAAATCCACTTAAAACCAGCTAAAATCGGTTTAACCTGGTTTCAAATCGGATTCGGATTTTGGTTGGAATCGGATCGAATTTTGACCGGATCGGATTTTTGATGATGTAAGCGAAACCGGATCGGATTCGGATCCGGATCGGATCGGGTCGAGTCAGATTCGGGTTTTGTGCATCTATATATATAATTATTTTATACTATTTTATTATCATGGAAAAGTGATAACTACACATACAAAGGTTTTCATTACAACAAAACGTAAACTCGTTGAATTAATTTTTGTGAGTCAAAGTCTTCATCATACCTATCAGTGTACCTACAAAAGTCCTGTATTATAATAGAATCTCCTATAAGAGAGCATGATACCTGTGTATAGATCTATACGGAACTAACAATCCCGCACCTAAGCTGCTTGCAACAGCTAGACCGGCAGGTCTGGGGTGACAAATGTCTAACATTATGACGCCTAAAGAACGTCGTAACAGGCCATCTACGTCTTTAGCATGGTTATAATAACTCACATGGGGAAACAACGATACTTTTAGTTTACGGGGAAAACATACAAACGGTTTTATATAAATTAAAACTGCATATTACTATTTTAAGTTTGGAAATACTTGTACATTATGGTCTTAAGGTTTCTAAGACTACAACTCATTTTAAGGAAAATATTGGATTTTCTGGAAACGAACACTATCATTTTACAAGGAAAATCTTACAATTCTTCATATGAACTCTTATGAACTCACCAACTTAATTGTTAACACTTTTCAAAATTTCTTCTATTCTCAGGAAATCATTAAAGCAGGTAGTTACAAGCTTTTGAGGATGGAACGCTAAGATGTCAAACAAATCTTCTTTTATCATCATATTGTAATTGATTTTGAAACATGCAACTCTTACAACAATACAACTTTTTCATTTATATTTATGATGGTTGTGTTTTGCTTTGATCACTATTATACATATTGTTGTGATACGATTCATAAAGTCATCCACTCCAAGGCGTTTCTGCCATCCTGGGGGGGTGTGACATTTTACTTCCAGATATAGGAAGCGAGTTCATGACGAGATGGGAACTCGTCTCCTTTTCAGTGCAACATTTCATCTGCAAACTGATGGTTAGAGTGAGCAGACTATTTAGTTTCTTAAGGATATGTTGCATGCGTGCGTGTTGGATTTTGGTGGTAGTTCGGATACATATCTTCTGTTGGCGGAATTTTCGTATAATAATAGTTATCACGCTAGCATCAATCGACCTCCTTTTAAGATGCTCTATGGTAAGAAATGCAGGACCCCGATTTGTTGGGGCGAGGTCGGTCAGCGAGTTATGGGGAGTATCGAGGTGGTGCTCAAGACCACTAAGATGATTCAGCAGGTTTGGAGCATGCTCTAGAGAACTCAGAGCCAATAGAAGAGATATGCCAATAGGTACCAGTCAGACTTGGAGTTCCAGGTGGGAGATATGATTCTCTTGAAGGTGTCACCTTGGAATGATGTCATCCGGTTCAGGAAGCGGGGCAAGTTGGGCCCCAGGTATATTAGTCCTTTCAGGGTTTTGACTCGGGTGGTCCGGGTTGCATATCTTCTTAATCTTCCAGCCGAGCTCAGTCAGATTCATAGCATATTTCGTGTCTCCCAGCTGCGGAAGTGTTTAGTGGATGATTCCACAATGGTATTATTGGATGATATTCATGTGGATGACCGTCTAAATTATATTGAGAGACTAGTGGCGATTTTGGATTGATGAACGAAGACCTTGAGGAATAAGGTCGTCGAGCTAGTGAAGGTGCAATGGCAACATTGCAAGGGATCAGAGTGGACTTGGGAGCCCTAGGAGGAGATGAAGGATCACTTTCCAGAGTTGTTCGGGGCAGCAGACTTCGAGGATGAAGTTTGATCCAAGTGGGGGAGAATTGTAACACTTGTGCCCTGGTATGTGCCTTATAACCCTTGAATATTCAATAATTTCATTTTAGTCCCTGAATTAGTATGCAGGGCGTACCACCTGGTTCGCTTAGCGTACTGGTTAAGAAGCCAGTACATAGGCACACCACTTGGTACTCTTAGCGTACTGGGTTGGTGGCGAGACGGGACTTAGGTCGCGTACACCGGGCATACGTAGACTTTAATGAAACCCTAATTAGGGGTGTTGCGCCCTATTTAAGAATCCTTATCTTCTGGGGTTGGCCTCTTTACCACCACCTAAAGCCTCCAAAACCCTAAAACGAGATGTAGCCTCCATTGCCAAGCATTTGAGCCTTTGAAGACAGATTGGTGTTCATTTTGTTTATTGTGAAGGAGTTAGAAGATCTTGAAGTTGCTAAGCTTGGAGAAGGAAGTCTTGGATCCAGAACCTCTACCCATTTTGCAAGAAGTTTGAGGTATCAAGTTCTTATCTTGGTTGCTAGATGCTTAGATCTCCTTTTGGGTTAAATAGTTATGTTTTTAGCCATGGTTTGGATGGATGTTGGGATTAGGACGTCCCAAAGGCTTATTCTTTCAGATCTAAGGTCTTCATGGGCTCTATTGGCATGAAGGTGCCAACTTTATGGAGTTTAGGGGCCTCATGCATTCATTAAGTCCTTTTTGAGCTTTAGAGCTTTTCTTATGGTCATGCATGAACATCAAGTTAGCAACTTTATGTGATATTTCGGATTAAGGAGGTTAGATCTGCACTTTGGGGTGAGGTCTTAACGAGTTAAGTGCTTAAAGTAGAAGGTGGCTGATATGGTTGAGTACGTTGGGGGTACAAGCCTGTATGCGCAACGTAAAAGCCCTTGAGCCAGTACGCTTAGCGTACAAGCTGAGTACACCCCACGTACTCAGTCAGGTGGCCATTCGATGTTGTGCTTTAACGTTGGGCTTCATTTTGGGCTTAGAAGGTTAGGGTTTAGTTGGGCCATCTGATCTTGGAAGTTTTTAGGGCAGGTATGTTATTGGGCCTTGGGCTAAGGCCCATGTGAATGGATTGGATCCAACTAGAAATTGGGCCATATTTGGGCCTTGATGGATTGTTTAACTTTTGGGCCCATTGCATTGTGGTTATGGGATTCATTCTTGGACCAAGCTAGGTTAGGGTAAAATGGTCTTTTTACCCCAAGTAGGGATTTTTGGTTACGATGTAGATCCCAAATGTTAATTAGTTTTTATTTGGAAATTGATAGCTCGGGGAGCTGTAGGACCAGCAGTTAGGGATCATACGTTTCATTCAGCTTTTCATGGTGAGTTTCCTCACTGGGTTTAGTGGGTCTAAGGCACCAAGGCTGTCCCTTGATTGGTTATGTCGATATACTTGTTGTCTGTAAGATATTTGTATGTGCTTGTATATGTATGTTATGGGCGGAGCCCGTTATGCGGATGTGGGCGGGGCATGTATCTATTCACACACGATATTTAAAAGGACCCGATAAAGAAAACTTATCGCTCCACTATGTCGTGTGGTGTTTTTTCGTCATTTGGGGTCGTTTGTGGCTTCAAAATTGGTGTTTTTTTTTTTTTTTATATTTTTTTTTTATATTTTTTTTTATTTTCCAAAACTTTATTATTTGATTTTAGATAATTGATTATGATTTTATCCTTACCAATTATGATTTTTAGATTTAAAGAAATAATCCTATCCTTTTTTCCTAAAGAGAAAATACTCTTATCTTGTCCTTATAAGTATTTATTTATTTATTTGAGAGAGTTTGTTGATTATCAATTAAGAATTCGCTTGTAGTTATTTTTATTTTTATTATTTAATCCTATCATCTGGGCCTTGGACAGTTCAAAATAATTATAATTTTATCTTGTTAATATAAAATTTTTAACAGTTAATATTAATAACATAATGTTTTTTTTCAAAGAATATATATATTTATTAAAAATTTTTGAAGTACATAAGAACATTCGTACGGTGTATATATATTTTTGGTAATATAACCTTATACGATGATAATTAAATGAAAACTAAAACATGCTATTTTACATAGATGAAGTAATGTACATTTCTTTTGAATGAACATAAATTTCAGGAAAAATGTTTTAGGATTTATTATGATAAATAACGCGGCAATTATTCAGTTACAGTTCGTGTTTTTGTTTTAATCCAGTCGTTAAACACCGACGTCAAATCCCAAATTCAATCTGATTCCCAAAATTTGAATTTGTTTCAATCATCATCATCATCATCATTATCTCTGCAAATTTATAGCTCCTCTCACTCTTCTCTCCCTCCATTCAAATCCTCATCAGTACATTAAAAAATATGTGCTGAGGGAGAGAGACGGCTCGCACAAGAACGATGAATCTGATCCAACATCAATCAATCACATTCTCTAAGGTAAATTTCATCTACATTTCAAAATCTATACCTTTTGGAACCTAATTTTGCTTTATATTTTCTGCTCAAAACGAAATTCGTCAATGATTATAGAAACAACAGTCAGAAAAGACAATGACAGTCTGTAAAATCAAAGGGACAAAGGGTCGGTGCGGGGACCATATCTTTAACAATTCGCTTAAATACACCGCCGTCCTCGTTGACGACTTTTCGTATAATTTGCGAATCATTATTTTATTGGTGTGTAGATTCATACAATTGTATGTGTGTATGTGTTTATACATTATACAACTACATTATTATAATCGACTTTGACGAGATATGTTACTACATGTTGCGTTGAATTTTAGCTAACCTGATTTTCATGATTACCGGTTGTTTCAGACGATGATTGTTATTTGATCTTAACGACTTTGTTGGTCCCTCTCCCTTTATGTCTCCTCTACCGCTACCATTACTTGAATTATCGAGGACAGCTGAACAAATATCTTACTATTATATCACAATTTGTTATGTATAACCCGTGAGATTTAAGTTTTCTGCTGGAGATGGGGGAAACCGGTGGTAGTGGAGGAGGGGGGACGCGATCAGGGGACGGTGGTTCCCGCCATGGCGAGAAGATTTTTGTGTCTGTGCGGCTGCGACCTTTGAATGGAAGAGAGATTGTTACGAACGATGTGTCTGATTGGGAATGCGTCGCTGAAAACACCATCGTTTACAAGAATGGGAACCTTAGTGTCCCTGAGAGATCCATGTACCCCTCTGCATATACATTTGGTAAGTCGTTTTTCTGGAAAATTTCTTCTTCTTCTTCTTCTTTTTTTCTGGATCAATTGATACTGATCTTCTTCGTATTCTTTCCATGGTGCCCAATTGGGTGTAGACAGGGTTTTTGGTTGTGATTGCTCCACAAGGCAGGTATACCAGGATGCAGCAAAGGAAGTTGTGCTATCAGTTGTTGGTGGTATCAATGGTGAGTTTCACTTTTCTCTTTCTACTACTCTTTCATCTTGTTACACTCTGCAAGTTGGATCCACATTCACAGTCGATTACAACAATTTCCAGCAAGTATTTTCGCATATGGGCAAACAAGCAGTGGGAAGACATTCACAATGACTGGAATCACAGAGTACACTTTAGCAGACATATATGACTATGTACAAAAGGTAATCAATCACACATTCACATCATCTCAGAAATTCTTCACATCAACTATTTCTTTTCCACTTTTCTCTCATCTACTCTTTAATTTCAATGTAGCACCCAGATAGGGACTTTCATCTGAAATTCTCTGCCATGGAAATATACAATGAATCTGTCAAAGATCTCCTTAGCAGTGATGGCTATCCACTCAGACTTTTAGATGATCCAGAGGTGAATAGGAATATATTTCAGTTTGTTTTCATCAACAATACATCTTTTATTTCAGTAACATTAATGGCGAATCAATTTTAACAGAGAGGAACAATCGTTGAGAATCTAACAGATGAAAGTGTTAGGGACTGGGATCATATGATGGAGCTCCTTTCTATCTGTGAAGGTGAGAAAATTAACATCTTCAACCACATTAAACTCTCACTCAATTCATAGCATTTAATTTCAACTCTCAAGTATAATTCATTTTACAGCTCAGAGACAGATTGGAGAGACATCACTCAATGAAACAAGCTCTAGATCTCACCAAATCATCAGACTGGTAAAAATCTTTAAACAAATCCTTCAACTTACATACTTAATAACCAACATTATTTTTCACAATTGATTATTAAATGCAGACAATTGAAAGTACACCCTCCAACTATCTAGGGAGAGACAGTGCAAGTACACTTGTTTCTACAGTGGTATGCAAAAAAAAAAAAAAAAAAAAAAATTGATATGGATTTTATACAACATCAACATTAACATGTCACTAAGATATAGTAGTTGTCTTTTATGTTTTACTATAGAACTTTGTTGATCTTGCTGGAAGTGAGCGTGCATCCCAGTCATTGACAGCTGGCACTAGGTTAAAAGAAGGATGCCATATAAATCGCAGTCTTTTAACACTAGGAACTGTGATTCGAAAGCTAAGGTTTGTTTTCTTTTCATATTTAGCATGTTTTTTTAGCTTACTTTATCCTCATTTATGTTTTTGAATACAGTAAAGGAAGAAGTGGACACATACCCTTCAGAGATTCAAAGCTAACTCGCATACTGCAATCATCTTTAGGAGGTAATTCAAGAACAGCAATCATCTGTACTATGAGTCCTGCAAGAAGTCATGTTGAACAATCAAGAAACACACTTTTGTTTGCAAGTTGTGCAAAGGAAGTAAGTACAAATGCCCAGGTCAATACGGTAATTTCAGACAAAGCTTTAGTGAAGCATCTTCAAAGAGAATTAGATAGATTGGAAAGTGAGTTAAGAACTCCAGGGTCTAATCGTTTCACATCAGATACCACTACCAAATTGTTAAAGGAAAAAGACCATCAACTTGAAAAGGTAATAAAGAAATTACTTTTCTACCCCTTACATTACACAAAAACCATGAAAGTTACATAATGAAAAAAAAAAAAATCTTGTATCTCGTTTACAGATGCAGAAGCAGATTGATGAATTAACAGCTGAAAGAGACGATGCACGATCACATGTTCAAGATTTACTACGTGTGGTTGAAAGTAATGGAAGTTCATTGACACGGGTAAAAATAAAAACATATATTTTTTTTAAAACTTTTTTATTTTATTTTACTTATCTCAGATATTCATTTTTTTTTTAATATGTTACAGTTGGGTTCAGATGAATACCCTCACCTACGAGTGCAAGTAACACCTGAAGTTGAAACTTACATGATGCCAGAAACATCAATTGTGGTGGACCCACGTCACTCATTTGATGGAAGCATTAGAACCCTTGGATCAAGTCGATATTCTCCAAGGCGTAGTGAAAGTAGTTTTGAAGAAAATTACATCCGAGTTACTGAATTTGAGCCTGATCATACTCCAATAAGACCCATGATCAGAATTGCACAAAGTGAAACTGAATCATGTCTTGATTGGGATGAAGTTGATGACAAAAGTAATGCAACTCCACAAGTGTTATGCAAAGTAGTTCGTTGCATTGAAAGAGAGGACTCCATTCAAAATGTAGACTCATATTGTTCATCTCCTGATGTGAAAATTAGGATCCCAAATCATGAAACATTTCATGATGATCAAAGTGAAATTGAAAGTCATGAAGTGATTAGTTCTAAACCCGAATATATGTCACCTAATTCGAATGCGGATAGAATTACACAATCGCCATTGAATGAAGACATAGAAATGGAGTCACCATTGAATGAAGGGAATGAAGAGAAAGAAGAGAAGGAAGGGGAAGCAATATTAAAGGAAGATGGAGAATTACAATCATACCCTCGTGACAATGATGATTACCAAGAAGAGTTTATGCAAAGATTTAAATTACCAAAGAGTAGAAGTTGGAATGAGGGTAATACAAATACAAATACAAATACGCCTCCAAATTGTTATGAGCATGGTTTTCCTATGAAAAATCGTACGTTCAACCATGGTGTAGAATCTGAAAAGGGTTCTGTTTCTTCTAAAAGGACAATTAATGAAGAAGAAAAGAAGATTGGTGATGAAGATGATTTATCGTTTAGATCAGCAACAAAAGGACCTGATGAGACTCAACATCATGAGAAAGTTGAAGATACCCAAGTAAGTTTATGCTCTTTTCAAAAAAAAAAAATTCAATGCTTTATGTAACTCTTGATTGATTCATATATATTAACTTTGTTAATTGTAGAGTACAAGTAGCAAGAGGTCAAAAAGTGTAAAAAGCATCGGTTTGGATCCAATTGAAGATTGTTTTAGAAACGGATCATGGTCTTCAGAGTTCAAGAGACTACAAAAAGAAATCATACAACTTTGGCATGCTTGTAATGTGTCCCTGGTTCATAGAACTTATTTCTTTTTGCTCTTCAATGGTGAACCCAATGACTCCATTTACATGGAGGTTGAACACAGACGCTTAGCCTTCCTCAAAGACATGTTCACTCATGTTAACCTTGCTGTAGACGATGGTCGCACCATCACACGTTCTTCAGCGTAAGTGAAATTATTAAATGGAGTAAATTACATTTTTGGTCCCTGAGTATAGCTCATATTTGCCAATGTGGTCCTAAAAATAAAATGTGTATATTTTGGTCCCTAGCTGATATTTGCCAATGTGGTCCTTAAAATGTCGTTTTACTTTCTTGGAAGAGGGACCAAAAATTTATTACAAAATCCTCAAATAAGGACAAAAACCAGCTAGACGGATGGACCAAAAATATAATTTACACTATTAGTCCCTGGTATAGCTGAATTTTTCAAATTTGGTCCTCGTTTGAGGTTCTTATACATTTTTGGTCCGTGTTCAAGTAACATGACATATTTTTCTTCTTGAGTATACCTGTTTTTTGCATATTTGGTCCAAAAAGTATGGATAATTTCTTGGAATAGAGATACGTTTGTTAAAAAACCTGAAATAAGGACCAAAATTGCAAAAATAAGTTACAATTTGGGAGCAAAAAATGTAATCAATATAAAATTAATCGTATATTTATTTATTTTTTGAATATGTGAACAGTGAAAAGTCTTTAAGGCGTGAAAGGGAGATGCTGACTAAGCAAATGCAGAAGAAATTAACGGAACAAGAGAGGGAGAGTTTGTTTTTGAGGTGGGGGATTGCATTGAATACAAAGTATAGAAGGATTCAATTGGCTAACAAGTTATGGACACGGATTGATGACATGGACCATGTGGCTGATAGTGCTATGGTTGTGGCTAAATTGGTTGGGCTTTTAACGGACCCGGGTCATGCTCCTAAAGCTATGTTTGGGTTAAATTTCGCACCTCAATCTCATTCTCAATCTTCCAAAAAATCTTTCAGTTTCAAACGTAGCTTGATTCCACTTTTATAAGATCCGATCGGTAACAATCTATGTGAATTTACACCTAGTAAATCATCTTTTTAGGGTAACTTCTTGTAAATTTCATCAACATGAGTATTGTATTGTGCATTGTTTGTTTCTTCCGTTGACTTTTTGACTTAACAAGAATACTTAATCATTGTTTCTGTTTTTTATTTAATCTGGACAAAATGACTTATTGGGTTAAGCCAAAAAAAACCCCAACTTAATTTACACAGACACTAACTCTTTATCTATTAGTCTTTTTTTTTCTCCTCAAACTCCTTTCATGTTAAATTGATGGATATTTTGGAATTTATTTTGAAATGTAAGGTTAAGACAATTTATTCTCTTTAGGAAAACATACCTTATGTATTCAGTGGATACCACTTTATACGTACCGAAATCATTACCCTTTCAGTCATTTTATTTTCCCTATATGATTTAGGATGTGTTTGTTCGATAGGAGGAACTTCTAGCTTTGAATTAAAACAAAAAAATTTAAATCTAAAAGCTACTTCAAGTATCATTTAATAAAAAACTCTTTTATAATTTTGTAAATTGACTCCATTACCATTTTTTAAAATCAATGGCGTGTTTTAGATAAGTTATTTTATATAATTTTATATATTTTAAAAGCTTTCAACTAGTTTTTTCCAACACTCATATATAAATAGAAGTTATAACATCCAAATATCAACTACCGATTAATTTTGACGAAAACATCTTAGTAAGAAAAAAAACAATTAAACAACATCTTAGTTTAAAGTTCACCTTACTTTTGCATACACATACACACAATTCTTGTTTGAATAATCATATGATTTCAAAATTCATTTGATATTAATTCTTGTTATTATCCACAATTATGTTATTTGATATTAATTCTTGTTATTATCCACAATTATGTTGTTCTTTGTCCTTAACTCTTCGTCTCTTTATATATGAACACACATATTACATATACATACATAGAGAGAAAAAAAAAAAACAAATGAAGCATCGATGCACATATTACATACCAAAGTTGATATGGAAATTAGTCGTGGCTGTATTTGCGTCAATATTGGCTGTTACATTCACCATACATGGATTACTCCATCATCATCATCATCATTTCATTTTCATCAACAAAATCTTAACCATCTTCTTCGTCATTGTCTTTGCTCTCATTTCTATTTCCATGGCGTTTTCTGCTGCTAATGATTGTCTTCATTTTAAAGATTACATTTTCAAGACTTCATCACCAACTTCAATGGCTCAACATCAACAAAACGAAATGGATAACAAACATGTTGTATATATATCCTCTGATCAAGTTTAAACTCATTAGTGTGTAACTTTAGCTTGAGTTGTCATAGAAGTAAAATGTTTGTTGTTTTTGATTTAATACCTGTATTTTTGCATTCTTTTATTAAAGTTTTGGAGACTCGTTCATAATTTTGTAAAACATTCCATGTGGTAAAAGTAAAAATCTTGTAGGTCACCAAGCAAAGTTGATAAAGATGTTAGATGTGAATCTTTTATATATATATATATATATATATATATATATATATATATATATATATATATATATATATATATATATATATATATATATATATATATATATATATATATATATACTTACGTTATTCTATTCTAACTAATTATTGTGCGGATATCGTATGTTATGAGAATTACTAAGAAAATAAGTTGTTTAGCAATGCGAATACATTCAACCTTACAAAAATATCGTCATTTTCATTCATTCTCGCTATTTATTTATTTATTTTTTTTGTTCTCACACATCATTTTTCAGTCATTTTCATGCTGACAGAGTACGACCCAATAAAACATTCTGACACAAATACGAATAATAATAATAAGTATATAATAACCTTATAGACAATTTAATTAGTGAGAATATGTGTTAATGACAATAGTTATGTAAGATTGAACGTATTTATATTATCAAACAATATATTTTCTTTATCATTCTCATAGCATACGATATCCACACAATAATTAGTTAGAATACTTGAACCTAACTCTCTCTCTCTCTATGTCTCTCTCTCTCTCTCTCTCTCCCCCCCTCTCTCTCTCTCTCTCTCTCTCTCTATATATATATATATATATATATATATATATATATATATATATATATATATATATATATATATATATATATATATATATATATATATATATATATAACAAAGTTGTGAATCTTTTTAATATAAGCTGTAAAGTATAAAGAAACTAATTTGTTTGCTGGGAGAAAGACACAAGTTTAACCAATTACGATGCTTTTCTAAAGTAACAAGCTTTACAATAATTATAGAAAATTAGAAAAATTAACAAAAACGACCACATAATTTTTAACAATTACTTTAAATAACCAGCATCTTTCGATATAGTGAAATAATCATTTACTCCGGAAAGGGTCATTTTGGAGTATGTATAAACTGTTAGTGTATACATTTGTATCCCTTGTATAGCCCATTATTGTGTATTGTGTATAGGCTCATTGTAGTTGTATCTTTCAATATATATATATATATATTCTTGTATTGTAACCTTTTTTGAGTCAAGAAAGTCTTTTGACATAATATGGTATCAAAGACCATATCCAAACTTTCCTAAAATCCTACATTTCTTCCCTCACTTTCCTTTCTCACTTCATCCTCTCCATCGGCGGCTCCTCACCCTACTAGTAGCCTCCTCCCTCTTCACCCTCTACAATGGTTGGCGAAAATCATATAAACCCTCCCCCTCACAAAGTCTTTGTTGTCACCAACATCAAAGCCCACATCTCGATTCTTCTTGATATAGATCGCCATAACTATGATACATGACGCATGTTGTTCTCCACTCACTGTGAAGCATATGATGCACTTGATCATATTGATGATACATATGATTAAACAACTCCCAAACCCATTGAAACCGAATGGAAAAAGGTTGATGTTGTGATTCGTACATGGCTTTACATGACAATGTCTCAAAATCTTGTCAACACAGTTGTCAAATCCAATGTTCAGGCTTGTCAAATATGGTTGAACATTAAAAAACTCTTTCGGGACAACAAAGAATCCCATATCATGCAACTTGAGAGTGAAATCTGACGTCTGGACTTCACCCATTGCTAGCATTAGTGGTTTGCGAAACTATGTTATTTTTCTTTACCACTATTCTTATTACCTTTGGGTCTACCCATTAAAATAAAAATTTGATGTGTTTGCTAAATTTTTATGATTTTCAAAATACATTAAAAACCAATTTGGTAAAACCATCAAAGCTTTCCAATGTGATAATGGAGGCGAATACGATAACAAACAATTTATTGACTATTTTGCTACTCACTGTAACATTTATAAAACCACAACAAATTTTAACTTTTAAAACAACCATAAATCATAGAATGTTTACAAAATCATTGTTTTCAAAGTATTGTTCCATATCAGAGGATCCCATAGATCAAAAGTACGTAAACAAAGGATGTTTAACATCACGCCTTCGTCTTCCCGCGATCATTAGAAGTACCTGAAATAATAACTAAAAACTGTAAGCCAAAGCTTAGTGAGCTCCCCAAAGTACCAACACATAAATAGATAACATATACAATAGCATGTCGGGTCCAATCAACCAGTGGGTTGGAATACCCCTGGCCCAATCACATTCCGAGTCCAGTCATCCTCGGGATGGAATACCCTATGTGGAATGCCAATATACAGTGGGTCCAGTCAACGATTAGGTTGGAATACCCCAGGCCCAGTCAACCATCAGGTTGGAATGCCAATATACAGTAGGTCCATTCATCCTCGTGATGGAATATCCTTGGGCCAATCAACCATCAGGTTGGAATGTCCCCGATCCATTGGCCCACACACATAGCAGTAAAGCCTCAACCACTAACCAAAATATGTGCACATATAACAAATAAACATATAATCAATCAACAGACGATCAAGCAGATCTATAGATCACTAAGCATAACATCATCCTATATACCAGGATACCGATCTAACAAATCACTACAGTACGATAACATACTATCACATAACAAGATATCTAATCTAATGGGCCAGCCTTGGTGCCTTTGCCCCATAAGTACAGTGGGGAAAACTCACCTTACAGTCTGAACAATAGCTGATGAGGTCCCGACTCCGAATCTCAGCTCTAACTGCTACCTATTCATCCAAATGACCAATTCTCAAACACTATTCAAAATACCCATAAATACCCCTTGGGTCTACTAGGTCAAAACGTCAAAAAGTCAAATGATCAAGAAAGTCAACCAGACCAAGTTACACCCTGTTTACTTGGATCGTACCCCCGGTGTACTGACTATACAGATCGGGGTCCTCTTTGGCGTACGCCCAGCGTACAACAGGTTACGCCCAACGTACACAGTGGTTTTCCAACTTCCTTTTAAGAGATTATTTCACTAAGCCACCATGTCCAAACCTTAGTCTTAGTCCCAAAATTCTTTCCAAACCATAAAGTTTCCAACTTTATGGTTCTACATGCCTAAATCAATCCCAACAACAAAACCCTAACTTCTCTTAATCACTAAAGCTCTTAATAACATGCATGTGGACAACTAAGGGACCAAGATCATATTTTTATAGCTCTAGACCTGGAAAAACGTCCAAAAGGAAAACCCAAATGTTCTCTAGCATGCAATGCACAAGAAATTCATAATCGTGGGACTAAACCTCACAATATCAACATATAATCTAGATCTATCAGTTAAGCCATCAAGGATGGGACTTTTACCCTCTGGAGATGGAGAATGATGTAAGACTTCCAGATCCAAGCTTGTTCTTAGCCTCCAAGATTTACCACCACCTTCTTCTTCCTTTAGAACACACAAAAATCAACTCAAATGACTCAAAAGTACAAAATGGGGCTAGGATTTTGCAAGAAACGTTAAGTGATGGAGGCTGGGAATAGGGTGAGGGTATGGCACTTAATGGTTATTATATAAGGTCCTAAACCCTTGGATTAGGGTTTGATTCTAGACGACCTATGCCCGGAGTACGCATGGTATGTCCAGTGTATGCTAAAACGATGTCATTCCGCTAAATGGGCATTACGCACAGCGTACTAAGCCATTACGCCCAGCGTAATGGGGGTTGTCCCAATTTTACGAAATTGCTACTATGTGCCAATTTTGAAATCTTTTTCCATACACAAGGGCTAGATTGAAATACTAAACATCCTTAGGGTTGAATTCAAAGGTACCTCAATGTCGGGATGTTACACTCATGAAATTCAATTCCAATTCTCATGCCCCACACCTCCCAACAAAATGGTAAATCGGAACGAATGTTGCGCACAATCAATAACTCAATTTGTTCCTTTCTTTTTCAAGCTCACATGTCTCCCACCTATTGGGTGGAAGCTCTTCACATGACCACCTACCTACTAAACATTCTTCCTTCCACCTCAATTCAAAATAGCACACCCCATTTTCGCCTCTTCCAAAATCACCCTATATATACTCACTTTTGTGTGTTTGGTTCGCTATGTTATCCTCATCTCACCACTCCTCGCAAACTATTTCCTCGTTCCTCTCCCTACGTATTCATCGATTACCCCTCTAATCACCATGGTTATTGATGTCTTGATCTTTCATCTTGCAAAATCATTATCTCACGTCATGTCACATTTGATGAAAATACTTTCAATTTCAAATCTGTTACACCCATTGAACCACCATCTTATATTTTCTTGACACTCTTTCCACATCGTCACCATCCTTTAACTATATGACCAATTCCATTCATCTCAACACACCACATCCCCTACCATTACCCCTTACCCTCTTATTCAGCCTCATCTCCATTCTCGGATCAAACTTCCTCCTCTCTGTCTAACCAATCATCAGTTTCTCCCTCATCATCATCACCATTCATTAACATGGTTCCTCACAAACATGTTATTCCTCTACCCACGCATGACATGAACACTCATGGTAAAAGCGATATTCATAAATCAATCCAACGACTTAATATCCATACTACCTCTATCTCCCCAGTCCCCGGTCTCATTTACAGGCTTTACAGGACCCTAACTGGCAAAAATCCATGAATGATGAATTTAATGCTCTTATGACTAATGATACTTTGCAGCTTGTACCAAGACCTCAAGGGGTCAACATTAACATGTCTATGCGGATTTTTCATCACATGTTTCATGCAGATGGTACACTCTCTCACTAGAAAGCAAGACCTGTAGCAAATGGACACACTCAGCTACCAGGAGTGGATTGTGATGAAACCTTTAGGCCAGTTGTCAAACCAGTAATGATTCGTACTGTTCTGAGCCTGACTGTATCGCGCAACTGCCTATTCACCAGCTTGATGTAAAAAATACCTTCCTTCATGGTCACTGATATGTGCATATATATATATATATATATATATATATATATAATCATATCTTAATATTTTTAGCCATAATTATGCTTATTTTTAGGAAAAAATATACTTAATTCGTTATATTTTGTGTTGTAGTAGTAAAAGACATAATCAGGATAAAAAAGGAAGCAAACTGGGAGCTGGAAGCTAGGAATTTGGACTAAGGCAAAAAGAAGAAGGAAAGTTGAAAAACCACGACGTGGTGACCCTCACCACGACATGGTAAAAAGAGAAATCCCGATTATGTTATGCCTTACCGAATACATAGTTTTTGAACCAACCACGACGTGGTGGTTATTACCGCGCCGTGGTGCACCGATTTCCGAAAACTATATATAGATCGACTTTTCCCTCAAACTTGTTAGATGTCAGAAGCAATTATCGACTTTTTGAGGCTACAGATGTTCCATGGAAGTCGTGGAGCATAGATTTCGGTTATTAGCTTGATTTTTGAGAGATCTAAGGCCACATTACTCTTTTCTACTTGTTTACTTTGATTTGATCATGACTATCAAAGCGAATCTTGTTTTTACATGTTTGTTTTCTGAAGTTATGGGCTAAACACCCTAACTTTCGTTTAGACTAGATTGTTTGCGTTATTATGAGTTGATTTTATGGATTGGATTATTCTAGTTGATTATTTGTTATGATAGATTTTTAAAGAACCTCTCTATATTTATGATAACTACTTTTCTGTTTATTGATGAGTTTAATTAAGTTTGCATGACTTATCATTCTTAATTGACTTGAATCTTATGATCTTGAGATTGACAAAATTATAGGAGTAGTGTTTTGACCAAAAACGTAGGGTTAAATAGAAAAGTAGGTAAGTGAATGTAGGAGCTAATATATGAAGGCGAATCATATATTGTATTGATTTAATTAACCTAATAGATCAATCCATTATAAGTCTCACATAACTTGAACCGAACACTAGTGAATTAGTTAGTTTATTCGCTTGATCACCGAATGAATGAACTTATTTGCTAAAGGATTAGGTTAGTGAACATTAATCTAGTCACCTAAGGAATGGGTAATCAGTGAAGCATTAATCCATTGCACTTCCACTAAATCAACCATAAAAGCAAGTGAAGCATTAATCCATTGCACTTTCACTAAATCAACCATAAAAGCAAGTATATCGAATCTAAACAAAAGTCTCTTTATTATCTTGGTAAAAATCGTTTCTCGTTTTCCTAGTTTTTCTTGTGTTTGCCAGTTGTTTTATTTTTAACTGTTAATTGAGTGTTTATGTTTCTACTCTTGCAAAATAAGAGAAAACCCTATTTTTTTTAATTAACAGCAATTTAGTTAACTTTAGTAGATAAAATTATCTATTATTTCCGTTCCCTGTGTTCGATGCAGACTATTTGTGCTATTCTATTTTCGATTAGGTACACAGCCTTAGGCATAAAATTTAGTTAAATTTGTTGGTTAAAATTAGTATATAAATTACGTATCAAGTTTTTGGCGCCGTTGCCGAGGAACAGTTTCAATAATTAGTTAATTTATTTTCTGTTATTTGTTATCGACCCTTTTGTTTGGAATTTATTCCATACCAAGTTATTTGGTTTTCAATTTTTCTTATTCTGTTTTACTGTTTTTTTCAGTTCACCACGACGTGGTCCTTCTTGACCACGATGTGGTGTCTGTTCATACAATTTTCTGTTTTTGTTCTTTTTTCCATTTTATTTTTTGTGTTATTGCAGCTAGTATATGACCCGCGGATCAAAGATTACATTGACACCACAGTTTGAAGATCTAGAGTCAGCGTTCCATAAAAAGAAGGAAAAACACACTGGAGAATCAAGAAACAAGCCGATAAACGAAAGCAAGTTCGAAAGCTTTGAGAAGAATCCTAACAAAAAGGAAGCTGGTTATGAGCCCAAAACAGAATCTAGAAAAAGAAAGCGAACCCAAAGGCGAGCCCAAAAACAATATGGCAGACATTGCCAACATGACGTTGGAGGAGTACAAGAGACGGATATGTAATGACACCGGACTGGATCTTGTGCAACCCACAATTCCCAAAACAGCCAACTTCAAGTTGAAAGGACACATACTTGCTCCGTTGAAAGACATACATTTTACGGGAAGGATCATGAGGACGCTTACAAGCACTTTGACGAGGTCAATGATATCGCCGACTACTTCAACATTCCCAACATACCACGTGAGATGGTGTTACTCAGAATGCTCCATGTTACTTTTTAAAGGTGTGGAAAAAGACTGGCTAAAAGCACTTCCACCGGGAGCAATAACAACTTGGGGGAAAATGCATGAAGTGTTCATCCGACAATTTTGCCCAGCATCGAAGGTTGCAAAATTGAAGAAGGCAATCACAAATTTCGAGCAAAACGCAGGAGAATCATTGTATGATGCATGCAAGCGCTATAAGAGATTACTAAGAAACTGCCCCCAAAACGATCTAATTGTGCAACAAGAAGTATCAATCTTCTACGATGGGGTAAACGTGACAACTAGGCAACTCCTTGATTCTTAAGGCCACTCACGAAGAAAGCACCGGCTGTAACACCCCGTTTATTTAATAAATAAATAAATAAACTTGATGAATGTATAGTAGCCCTAAAATCAATAATTATATAGCAAGGTGTTGGTTTTGGGAAGCAAAATGTCATAAGTTGAATTATTTGGAGGTTAAAGTATAAATTCGAGATTTATTTTGTTAATATTTTTTTGGGAGGGGGGGGGGGGGGGATTTGGTAAGTATTAGACTTAATTTGTAAAGGATTCAGTATGCAGGGTTAAAAAGGTAAAATATCGACTCACTTTGAAAGAATTGAGGTAGGAGGGGCCGGAAGTGCGCAAATGCTAAGAAGTTTCAATGAGACGGGTTAAAACCCGTCAGCGCACTTGTAACGCCCGCAGATCCGGACTAGTCAAATTAGAGACAATGAGCGTCAAAAATGTGTTTTTGATGGAATATTATTTATAAGGACTAATCTTAACCAAGTTGTAGTATATGTTACAAGGGTTCCGTACATATAAAGAATGCCGAAATCCAAGTTATAACGATGAAGTTATGGCTCGTCGAAGTTTTACGGCAAAACCGACACGACACCGGGAGACATAAATAGTGAATTTATGATAGAGTACTTTTTAGCCTTAGTGGTCTAAGCAAAAGTTGTAGTATACGTTAAACCGAGAACATACAAAAAAAGAACCCCCAAATCTGACTTCGTATGAGGAAGTTATGATTTTTCTAAGATTTTGGCTTAACAGTTCACAGCCCGAAACTCGAAATTTAGATCGAGCGGTTTTTGGACAACGCGACCTAAATAAGAATTGAATATATCATTAATTGGAGCTCAATGATAAAAAGACAGACGAAAACGGAGTCCGTATGTAGAAGTTGCGAATATTTCGCAGTCGTTTAACAGTATAATCTCCTCATATTGTTAAATTTAAAATCGGTGGAGAATTAGCCGACGGAGTCGAAATGAAAGTTTTAGATTTTGTTTTTACCTATGCGTAGATGTAAATAACGTCAAAATCGGAGCTCGTATGCGAGAGTTATGATTTTTATAAGTCGGGAGGCTGCTGTGCGAAATCGGGTGACGTGGCGAAATCCTGACTGTTGCTTCCTCCACAAGGCTAGCCACCAGAAGGTGACATGTGGAATGGACTCGATGAGTAGAGCTTCCAGCCTCACTATAAATAGAGGTGTCGGGTTCCCTTCATTCTCACACCTTCCTAAACTTACTTTCTTTCTCTAAGCCACAACCCCCCCCCCCCCCCCCCCTAAAGTCTAGGTAAACCCCCTATCACCCGAAGGAAGCCCCGAGAAAAGAGCCCTTCCGCTCAGAAACTCTGCTTCGGTGGAGCCTGGTTTTCGAGAAAACCCACTGTAACTGAGCTATGCCTACCCTATCTTTAGTATAACTTATGTTATAATATAGTAATGTTATTAGGACCTTAAAATGAGTATTTAGGCTATTATTATGAGTTATATAAGCGTCGTTATAAAGTCTTTTTAACCACTCATGATACGAGGAATCTGGTTTGGAGGGCCGCTTGGATTGCTAAATTCAGAAGTGCTATACGCCAAAATGATCCTGCCATCCGGTGTTCCATATATGGCCCCTGTCTGTACATAGTGGGTGAAGAGTATTGTATTAACGCTTATATTATATTAATAATAGCTAGACTATTAATAAGTCTCGTCGAACATTAGACTAAACTCTAGTGGTAATGATACTAGGTTCTGTCAAAGGAGTTGTTTTAAAGTAAACGAAGCGCTGTCCGAGTACCGAGTCACCACCTTATCAAGTGAGTGCATAGTTACTTTCACCTTACACATAGATATGAAGTGTTTAATATAAATTACATGCTATGTGTGCATATTGCCTGTATACTTGCCATCTATGCTGGGTGAAAGATTTTTATACATGTTTTAAATGATTTAAACTGTGTATGTATTTTATATCTACAAAATGTGTTGGGTAAAACATGGGTAGATGAAATAGTTGCTGTGTGACAAAAAAATAAAATGATGAGAGGTGATATAGACCATGAGATAAGGGTGAGAGGTGAACCATTAGAGAAGCCTTTTACCCAAGTGTTGGCCCCGTCATCTAGCAGAGTGTGGATGACAACCACAGACTATTCTAGACAGTCCAGTGGAACAATAGCAGGCTCACAACCTGCATGTGTTATTTGAATTGTGTATTCACCAGTTGTACTCTAAAAACCCATTGACATGTATTGTGAGTGGATTCTTGGAAACGATATTGTCGATAAATGAGATAAAAACCCATTGACATGTATTGCGAGTGGATTCTCAGAAACGATATTGTCAATAAACGAGATAACCCTGGCAGATGCGCCTAAAGGACTCTACCGGCAGATGCGCCTAATAGAGAACCTCATAACCCCAGCAGATGCGCCTAAAGGACAATACTAGTAGATGCGCCTCATAAGGAATGTTACAATTCTGGCAGCTGCACCTAAGTTATAATATTAGTAGTTGTGCTTGACAGATGCGTCATTAGCAACGATGGATTTCGTGCCTATTCCTTAGGATAATCCTTAGGAATGAATGAACGAGGAATAGTTGATTCTTAGGGTAGATCCTTAATAGTAAATAAGATAATGGGGATGGGTAATTAGGTTGATTGATTGTTTGATGATTAAACATAATGATTATATTATTGTGGGTTAAAAACCCTATGTACTCACCAGGTTTCCCAACCTGACCCACTCAAGCTTATTTGTATCACAGGTGTCGATATGAAGCTACTTTACACTGAGGGATTTAAAAGAGATGTAGATCACTAGTGTAAATGAATGTAAGTTCTGTTTATGCTTATGTTTCTATATTGACGATGACATCCCAAATGTTTTAAAATGAATAAAAATACATTTCTTCGGAAATGCTTTGATAATATATTATCATGTTTTCCTGGGAAAAAATTCCGCAACATTTTTATTAAAACAAGTATTCTGATTTTTATAAAGAAAAAGAAATCGGTCGTTTCTGGTCGTGAAAATGGGGATGTCACATCACTCGTCCATACTAACCCTAACCTTAAACTTTTGCCAGCCGCCATCGCCATTTTGCTCACGCTCCTCCGATGTCACCCCCCAAACCAGAACGGCGGAATCGTTCGAGGGCGGATGACTTCACGTAGTATCATAACAGGTGAGTAATAGTAAAGAAAGCAAACACAACCACCATATATATATATATATATAATTGAAGAGTTTACATGATTGTCGTATTAGATGTTTCAAAAGTAAATTACAATATGATGATGAAATAAGTTTTGAACTGACGTCTTAGCGTCCTTTCCCCAAAAGCTGATGTTTACCTGTATTACTAAATCCCTAAGAAATATAAGTAGTTTTGAAAAAGTGTCAAAAATTAAGTTGGTGAGTTCATAAGTGTTTTTTTATTAGAATTGTATGCCTTTCCGTATAAAATAACTGAGTTTGTTTCTAGAAAATCTTATATTTTCCATAAATGTGTGGTAGTTTTAAAAGTTCCAAACCAAAATGCATAAGTATTTTCCATACCTAAAATAGTGTAAGTAGATTTATATATGAATATATAATCACTAAGGCGCTTAATAGCCCCGTAAATCAAAATATTTTAATACTTCATGTGAGTTTTATAACCGTGCTATTGACCTAGACTGCCTGTAACAATGTTCTTCAAGCATTGAAATGATATGATGTTTGTCACCCCAGACCTGCCGGTCTAACTGTAGCTAACAATTTAGGTGGGGATTGTCAATCCCATATAGATCTATACACAAGTATCACACTCTCCCTACAAGAGATTATGGTTTATAATACACGACTTGGAATGCATATTTAAAAGTACGATGAAGTCAAATGTCTCACATAAGTTAGTATCAATAGATTTACGTATGAAAAGTCCATTTTTCTTGTATTTATAAGTGTTTCCTCTTCATAGTGTTTATAGTATGTATAGTATCATGAATATCTCGTAAACTATACCTATTATAGTTTTTCAAAAGTGTGTTCCATTAGAATGAAAACCTTGGTTTATTACCAACTTTGCATGTAAAGTATAACATTAGTAATAATGTTGTTTTATGTGTTTAACATTTATACACCAAATGTAAATGAAACATTAGAGACTGTATGTAAAGATTTGTGTTTTTAACATAAGTTATTCTTGTGTTGCACTTGTATTTCCCCCCTAAAATATAGAAAAGACATGAAATATAGGGGTATGAATTCACTTGGTAGAAGTGTTGATTGGATGAAAACGATGCTTTGCTCGGGCAGAACTTCGACCGGAAAGTGGTAAATTTCTTGGGAATCTCGGGGCTTCGAACTTCTGTCAGAGCTTGGATATGAAACCGGGATGTCGGGGTAGTCTCGAGAGGGTAGAAGTATGAAATTTGGGGAAGAAAGTAGTGAAATAGCCACCAAAACCCGAAACCCTCGTGCATCACTGCTTACAAACTTCGGACTTGATGTGCGATGGGACTGGCTCTGGGGTAAGAACGCGGGGCGTTCCCTTCAGACCAGCCTCACAGTTTGTGCCTTGATCCTTAAAAATCTATAACTTTCGCGTATGAACTCCGTTTTTGACGTTCTTTATATCCACACGTAGGTGAGAATATACTCTACAACTCTCGTTTAGACTTCGTCGGCAAATTTTGGTTTTATTTTTAATATTATATTTTTAATAGGCCGGGACAGGAAAAGTCTGTTAAAAATTCATAACTTCTTCATCCGACGTCCGTTTTCGTCTGTCTTTTTACCGTTGTACTACTATTTTTGAGACCTTCAATTATCGTTTAGGTTACGTCGACTAAAAAATTGCTCGATCTTTATTTCGAGTTTTTAGTTGTCTACTATTATTATGAAACTTAGAAAAACCATAACTTCCTCATACGAAGTCAGATTTGGACGTTCTTTTTACGCACGTTCATGGTTTAACATAATCTATGACTTTCGTTTAGATACCTAAGGCTAAAAAGTATTTTATTGAAATTTCACTTTTTATACTTAACAGTGTTTTACCGGTTTTGTCGCGGATCTTTGATTGGTCATAACTTCTTCGCAATAACTCGGATTTGAGTGTTCTTTATATTTCTATAAACCTTGTCTGGATATCCATCATTTTATGTATCCCAATTGAGACTTTTGAACATTTCATTTTTTACTCTATTTTTATTATATCAAAAGTAGATTACAATACTTGACTTAGGTAATTACATTGACTTGAAATACCGGGTTGTCACATCATCCCCCGTTAAAGGGAATTTCGTCCTGAAATTTATTCTAAAATAAGTATTTATGGACTAGGGAAAAGATGCGGGTACTTTTGTTTCATCTGGTCTTCGCGCTCCCAGGTGTATTCAGGTCCTCGCTTGGCATTCCAATGGACCTTCACAATGGGTATGCGACTTTGTTTTGTTCTTTTAATTTCCCTATCCATGATTTCTACCGGATCTTCTACGAAATGGAGACTCTCGTTGATTTCAATTTTGTTCAGAGGGACGACGAGGGTCTCATCGTACAAACACTTCTTTAAGTTTGACACATGAAAGGTAGGATGTATGTTATTGAGTTCCTGCGGTAATCGAAGCTTGTATGCTACCGGGCCGATCCTGGCAAGGATCTCGAATGGTCCGATATACCTTAGATTTAGTTTCCCACGTTTTCCAAATGTATTAATCCCTTCCAAGGTGAGACCTTTAATACTACCCGGTCCCTAACCTGAAATTCCAAGGGCTTCCTTTTTTTTGTCCGCATAACTCTTTTGTCTGTCTCTTGAAGCCTTTAATCGTTCCCGGATTTGGACAATCTTCTCGGTCATCTCTCTTATGATTCCCGGGCCTATGAGAGTGCTTTCAGGTACTTGTCCTCTAGCTAGTTGTGTGTCACCCACTTCAGCCCAACACAGATGTGATATGTATTTGCGGCCATAGAGGGCTTCGAATGGGGTAACCTTGATGCTAGTCTGGTAGCTATTGTTGTACGAGAACTCGACCAGTGGTAAATGGGTATCCCATGCCTTAACAAAATTGATCACATAAGCCCTTAGCATATCTTCCAAGGTTTGAATGGTCCTCTCACTCTGTCCGTTGGTTTATGGGTGGTAAGCGGTACTCATGTCTAGTCTCGTTCCAAGAGATTTTTGTAGCAATTGCCAGAACCGTGAGGTGAATCTACTATCTCTGTCTGAGATAATGGATATTGGTACACCATGCAGTCGCACAATCTCCCTGATGTATGTTCAAGCTAGTTTCTCCATCTTGTTAGTTTCCTTTATTGGTAGGAAGTGCACGAATTTTGTTAACCTGTCGACGATTACCCAGATGGTGTCAAGTCCACCCGTTGTCTTGGGTAACTTACTTATGAAATCCATGGTTATCCGCTCCCACTTCTACTCGGGTATTTCAGGTTGTTGTAACAATCCCGAGGGCTTTTGGTACTCTACCATGACTTTGGCGCAAGTCAGACACTTGCCTACATAGGCAGCAATTTCGACTTTCATGTTTGGCCACCAATACAATTTATTGAGATCCATATACATCTTGTCTGAACCGGGATGCACGGAGTATCGAGTCTTATGAGCTTCATCCATGACAACGTCTCTGAATCCACCAAGCTTCGGTGTCCAGATCTGATTCATGAGGTAAAGAACTCTATCATCCTTGACTTCAAGATTCTTATCCATTCCTCTTAAGGCTTCACCAGCCACATTTTCTGTTTTCAAGGCTTCTATTTGAGCTTCCATGATTTGCGTGGACAGGCATGAATGGATTGTCATGGTTAGTGCTTTCACCCTTCTACCAGAGTACTCCTTTCGACTTAGGGCATCTGCCACTACATTGGCTTTACCCAAATGATAACGAATTTCACATTCGTAGTCGTTGAATAGTTCGACCCAACGTAGTTGTCTCATATTTAGCTCCTTCTAGTCGAATATGTGTTGAAGGATCTTGTGGTCCGTGAAGATGGTGCACTTTGTTCCGTATAGGTAGTGCCTCCAAATCTTCAAAGTGAACACTACTGCTCCAAGCTCTAGGTCATGAGTGGTGTAGATGACCTCGTGTGTTTTTAGTTGTCGTGAGGAGTAAGCAATAACCTTTCCTCGTTGCATCAGCACACAACAAAGCCCTTGATTGGACGCATCGCAGTATACTACGAACTCTTTTGTCCCTTCTGGAAGAGATAAAATGGGTGCGCTGCATAGGGCTTGTTTCAAAGTTTGAAATGCAACATCTTGCTTTTCTCCCCAGTTGAAAGCTACTCCCTTTTGCATCAGAGTGGTAAGGGGTTTTGCAATGCGGGAGAAGTTTTGTATGAACCTACGGTATTAGCCAACAAGTCTTAGGAATTGGTGAATTTCAGTTGGCGTCTTCGGTGCTGACTAACTCTTGATTTCCTTGATTTTGGAAGGGTCCAAGTGGATTCCCTCTTCGCTGACCATGTGACCTAGGAAGTCCACTTTCCTAATCCAAAACTCGCACTTCGAGAACTTTGCGTATAGCTTCTCTGCTCGTAGTGTCTCCAAGACTTGTCTTAGGTGCTGATCATGTTCTTCTTTACTCCTTGAATAAATGAGTATGTCGTCTATGAATACGATCACAAATTTTTCCAGGAACGAACGACATACCCTATTCATTAAGTCCATGAACACAACGGGTGCATTGGTTAGTCCGAAAGACATCATTATAAATTCGTAGTGACCATATCTCGTTCGGAAAGCCGTCTAAGGAATATCACTTTTCAGGACTCGTAGCTGGTGATATCCCGATCTTAGATCAATCTTTGAAAAGTAATTTGTCCCTTGAAGTTGATTGAATAGATCGTCTATTCGTGGCAGGGGATACTGGTTCTTAATGGTGAGTTTGTTTAGCTCTCAGTAGTCGATGCACATTCTGAACGATCTGTCTTTCTTCTTCACGAACAGCACTGGTGCACCCCAAGGTGAGAAGCTTGGTCTGATGAACCCTTTGCTGAGCAGTTCGTTCAGTTGACTGGATAATTCTTGCATCTCTGTTTGGGATAAATGATACGGTGCTTTGGCTACACATGTGGCTCCAGGAATCAATTCGATCCTGAATTCGACTTGTCTTGCAGCAGGTACTCCTGGAAGATCTTGGAGAAAAATATCGGAAAAATCACAAACGTCAGGCACGTTCTTGATGTCTTCTACTCCTCGTTTCAAATATACGACGTGTGCCAAGAATGCATGGCATTCCTTGTGTAAATATTTTTTGGCTTTGATGCAAGAGATGATTTGTAATTTGGTATTGGGTTTGTCACCATAAATGACAAGAGTTTCGCCATACGACATATTAAGGCGAACGACCCTTTCGTGACAAAGTATATGGGTATGGTGAAGGCTTAACCATTCCATACCGATGATGACCTCAAAGCTTCTTATAGTGATCGGCATTAGATCGATTTGAAAAGAGTGTTCATTTAGAGCTAGTGTGTGGTTTACGTACATATCGTTTGTACTTTCTGTTTTACTGTTTTGTAACACCAAGATTTCCAAAAACAAAATTTTCATTTAAATAATCAATTTAATATTAAAAACACTTGTTTAAAATCTTATTCACATTCGAATTACAAAACATAGTTTCATTTTCATTATAATAGAAGACCAGGATCCTCCAAAACACATTTCTTCCTTCGGTGTGTACAATCGAACCGTTGCCATCCCGCGTTACTGTAAGAACCTGAAACAACATAACATAAACAACGTAAGCACGAAGCTTAGTGAGTTCCCCAATATACCTTACGCACATACGCCTTCCGGCCCGGACCTTTCGGTCCACATAACATTGCCTTCCGGCCCGGATCTTTCGATCCACATAACATTGCCTTCCGGCCCGACCTTCCGGTCCATGTGTCTCAGGGGACTTCCGTCCCTGCTGGGTAAACCTTCCGGCCTTACCCACGCCGACCTTCCGGTCCATCACACATCATATCGCCTTCCGGCCCATAACATATTCGCCTTCCGGCCCATACACATATATATCACATAATACAAATACTCTAACACATAAAGCACATATATCATATATCATACCTGACCTTTCTGTCACATAATACCTTGCCTTCCGGCCCGTATATAAACATGTATATCACGCGTAGCAGCTAACTTTCCATTTATAGCATATAAACATAACACATAACATACTTGACCTTCCGGTCACACAATCAAACCCTTCCGGGTGAGGTATAGTGAGAAGACTCACCTCGCGGACACTGGAAGATAGCAACTCCTGAAATCCCTTGCACTTGATCCTCCGAGCTACAAGCTCCCTGCCTCATCATACATCTCTTTTAATACTTCTATCTTCCACGTTAACTGACCCTAAGAAATCACACCAGTCAACTCTGGTCAACAGTCCATTGTCAGCTCGACTGGACTCGGCGAGTTCCCTAGCGACTCGGCGAGTCTGGTCGTCCTTCCATCCTCTGAGATTCCCCTTCTACTCGTCGAGTATCCTCTTTGACTCGACGAGTCACTCCTGGAAGAATCGCGGGGCCACCCCGACTCCACTCGCCGAGTCTGAAGAACAACTCGGCGAGTCCCAGTGAATCTTCAAGCTACTCGCCGAGTCTGATCATCCGACTCGGCGAGTCCATGCCATGCAGTCGATCAAACTGCTTCCTGAGATACATATTTTCCCGAAATACACACTCATGGGACTTCTGGACCTCTAATCATCCTATTACTAGGGTATAAACTTTTGTATAACAACATAATAATCCATCAAATCACCAAATGGGTTTCATAAACCCTAATTCCATAACACATCAACATAGCAGAGGATAATTCGAAATATTACCTGAATAACACCCTCTCTGTGTCTCCAAACCTCAGAACTCGATCCTCTTGATATTCCTTTGGCCAAAACTCTTCTTCTTCTTGCTTAACAAATTCTTCAAGGTTCTAAAAGCTCCCTCTCCTGCCCTAGACGTCCACAACGATTAAGGGTCCTTCTCAGTCGGCCAAAAGGCGAACAATGGAGGCATAAGATCCCTTAAATATTTCCCAAACCGAACGGCTAGGGTTTTCCACTGAACAGCGTCGACTCGCCGAGTCCATACCTGGACTCGTCGAGTCCAGTCGCGAACCCGCGACCAACTCTGCGACCCTACTCGGCGAGTCTGGCTCCAACTCGCCGAGTCTCCCCTTTAAAACACCCCAAAATGCAATTTAGAAATACTTGAGATTTTGGGCTGTTACAACTCTCCCCCACTAGAATTAGACTTCGCCCTCGAAGTCTCACTCTGAAAATAGTTCTGGATGCTGCTCCCGCATCACACGTTTCGGCTTCCCTAAACACTTCCGATATCTTCCAAGGTCGCTACTGAATCAATACCAGAGGTACCTCCTTGTTCCTCAGAACCTTGATCTTCCGATCTCCGACGGCCACTGGTCTCTCGACGTAACACAGGCTCGCATCCACCTAATCGTTCCCTAGTAGAACCACTGCTGAATCATCCGCTATACACCTCTTCAACTGCGACACATACCAGTGTCATGGATCCGTCCCAATTCCGTTGACAGCTCCAAACGATAGGCCACCCTTCCTACCTTCGCACCTTCACGAAAAGACCCAATGTACCGGAACCCCAACTTGCCCCACTTCTTGAATCGAATCACTCCTCTCCAAAGAGAGGCCTTCAGGAGTACTAAGTCATCGACCTGAAACTCAAGCTCGAACCGGCGTCTGCCTGCATAACTTTCCTGTTAACTCTAGACGATCACTAACTCTCTTTAACCTGCTGAGTCTGCTTTGCCAACTAAAGTACGAACTCTGAACTGCTCATCACCCTCTGCAATCGGAAATTACCCAAGATGCACTCTGCTCCAAATCTCGACGATCACTCAACCCATAAGGGTTAGGAAACCCTGAACCACCGGATCCCCGATCCAAAGCCTACTTTGCCCATCCCAGACCAACTGAGAGATCCATTCTCACCCCCAGAGTAACTCTCACAAGTTCTCCTCTTGCCATCATATACACATGCTGAACTAGCCCCAACACTCGCAGGTGGAAAGACCCGATACACTGATGATATCCTCGAACATCTCCCAAGATGAATCACTACATCCACCCTACACTCTGATCAGATTCACACTGAGAATTTAAAATTTTCTCTCTCCATGCATCCCTTCTGAGCCTCAACAGACATCCCAACCGGATGGGTTCCTACTCCACTGCTGCGAACACGATGCTCAAAACCATACTCGAAATACTCTAACCATAACTCTGCTCTGCAGCTTTCACTTTCGTGAACTTGCACCCCCTTCGGAGTTACATACCCTCCTCTTTTCCTTTTCCACGGAACTCTCTTGAACTTAATGCCACTCCAACCGGTGCCACGGTGCTCGCCCCAAGCGACACCACCCTTTTTGCGTAACTGCTATCCACATACTCTGGTTCTCGTTGCAGGGGCTCTCAATCCCATGCACTCTCTCCACTCATCAAAATCACTGTCTCCGCTAAACAAGATCAATAACCCGGGGCCAGACCTTCCAATGCATTCACACTGCAACATACGCGATCCGCAAATCTCAAACTAATCCAGCAATACCAACAGAGTCTCCAGTATGACTGGACCGACTCTCACAACACATGCTAGCCACCCGAGGCTATATCTCCGTGGGTCCGTACACCCAAACTCCGCGAACCCTCAGGTTCTAACTCTGGGAACCTTCCGGTTCCAGCTCTAGAAACATGCACAACATAATCCCGTGGGATTAATGCAATACAACCATCACGTACCTCAAACGTACCAATACTCTGATCGCAAAATTCCGATTACTTACTCAAGCTTAATCCCGACCTCCTCTCAGGCCTCCACAATCAAATGCCCTAGGTCTGTATCTCGCCCCGCATACTCAACACTCGCTCTCGTCGGCCTATACTTTGCGCTGACAAACCCTGCTGAATCCCAACTGCTAAGCACCCTTACATACTCATCGATCTCCCGGAGAATTTACAATTCTCCCCCACTAAAGCACTGACTAACTGCCACCGATCGTCATTAACGACCTTTCAGAACCATCCTGCACAAAGAGAACATTTTCCCACTGACTGCTCCCCACAAGCGTAAGCAACCCTCAGCAAAACACCTCTCCTCCCTGATCAATCCGCTCAAAAGAATCCGATCTTTCAATTATCCACTCAACAACTGCAGATGCTACCCATCATTCAACCCAGTGCCGCATCTCCACTAACAACCCCCACCAACGATAACCAACGAAATTCTCAACAATAATCCGTAACCAAAACCCGCAATCTGCCAAAGGATGGATACCACATCGAAAACCGCACAAAGCTATCGGCACTAAAACACCAGACTATAACCATACCCAACCATCAGGGAACAACGAATGCCGAAGCAAAACCTGAAGCACTAATCCATAATCATGCCAACCCCGCGAAACAACGAATACCGCATCGAAATCCACACTACCAGCACAAACAATACGCCACAAACAACGCAAGCTAATCAAGACATCAAGACAGCATCATACCCGCAGCTGCCTCCGGCACTGCTCCGTCTCCCTCTGCCGCAAGCCGATAAGCACAACCCTGAGCCCTTGGGCTCTACTCCATCCTGTCCTCCTCCTGAACTCCTCAAGATGGCCGGTGCTAGAGCCTGCACCGATCCTGCAAAAGCTGTGGATAGTTGACCCTCAAATGTCCAACCTGCCGACACTGATAACAAATCCTGGAATCCCGAATTGGCACTGACTGCCGACAACCCCGTGCACCAAGCCCCTCCTTTCCACACTCGCGGCATGCACCATTGGGACAACAAGCTCCGGTGCCATCTCTCTCACACTTCCCACAAGTGTGACCGCTCCGATCCCCCATTTCAACGTCTACGGTCCTGAACCGTTTCGGCGCCGACTGCGACTGCATCGGGGCCTGTCTCAGCTCACGCAACTGCAACTTAACTTCTAACTCACGCCACATGGCGGCCTTCTGCAACTCCAACAGAGTCTCGCACCTCCGCGCAGACACGAACTGTCTGATACCCCCTTGGGTTTACTCGAATATCGGGGCATCTGAGCCTGCTCCGAAGCGAACTCAGGGCGAAACATCGCCCTCCCAATAAACATCCTGGTGATCTCAGTCACCGACTCCAAATCCTGCTTCAGCTCAAGGAATTCCCGAGCCAATCTCTCCTTTTCATCTCGCGGAACATAGCGAGTACTGAACATCCCTCTGAATTGATCCCATGAAACCGCAGCCCTCTGCGCATCGGAAAATGACCTCGTGGTCAACCTCCACCAATCCTTCGCCCCGAGCCTCAATAGGTTCAGAGCACACCCCACCCTCTGATTAGCAGGGCATAAACTCGTGGAGAAACACCCCTCCATGTCTGGTAACCGTCTCATAGCAACAATCGAGTCCTGAACTCCATCGAATGTGGGAGGCTTCGCATAATAGAAGTCCCGATACTGAAAACCCCGACTAACCCCTTTCTTTGCCGTTGCTACAGCCGCTGTAACCGCCGCGGCAGCCGTCTCTGCGAAAGCCGCATATCGCTCACCAAACTACTTCAATCATAGTGGTCCTGACCGACCCAAACAATTCTGGCGACTCAACCCGCCACAATGCAGCAACCTCATCACACCGGATCTCGCGAATCCTCGCATCCCGCTCGCTCGTGCTCGTCCGATCGATAACCGGATAACAAGATAGCCACAAGCATCATCTACTACGAACCATGGTACTCATCCCATGACATCCCCCTTCAACATGCTTCGGTGTATGGTACCTGAACCATAGCACCACTCCTCAATCTGCTCCAATGTATAGCACTCGAACCACAACATCTATCTCAATCTGTTCCGATGTATGGTGCCCTGACCATAACATCAATCTGTATCCACTACGATGTATGGTATTCGAACCATAACATCAATCCTCAATCTGTTCCTTAGGACCTTCAGAATGCCCCCTGTATCAAGTATGGGTCCTCTGCTTTCAGTAGTACGGGCCCATACTACCTGCCACATCTACCCATACATTCCACATGGACCATCCCAGAGTTCCTAAGTAGCTGATAAACCTGCTCTTTCACCCATCTCATCGCTTCCAGCGAAATCCTCTACTCTTCCAGCGCACTCATTTGGCTAGGTTTACTCCCTAGTCCCTTCCGCTGTCCTCCCACTTCTTTGCTATCAGCTGCTGAAGAGTTCCTAATGATGCCAGCCCTCTACCTCCTGAGTATCGTCATACTCACTTAGTAGCTGACTCCCATCATCGACAACTCCACAAAGCACAAAGCAAGCAGCATTCGAGCATTGAAGCATACATAGGACTTCCCATCTGTGGTAGCTCCACCTTCTCGACTCATCCTCGGAAGTACCTCTGTACTCCGTAGCTTACCCCTTGTGCGTTCTAACTAGATACTCTCACTCATCACATACACATAAAAGCATAACGCACATATAACAGCAAACCCTAGACTAAGGCATCACAAATCAGGCCACTCTAGTCCTAAGATGTGAAATACCTAGCCTGTCTCTAGCATGCAATAATATCTCATAAAGTGCATAATAGATATTTCATAATACAAAAGTAAGGGTATTTTGGGAAATCACCGTTTGGCTCTGGCTGATTGTACACACTGCTCTTTCTTGCTTTCTCTTTGAACTCTTATTCACTTTTAGAAAACCATTTATTTGGAAAACTTTTTCTTACTTCCTCAGTTTGAGTCCAGATTTACCCGTAGGTGCGTCCGAATCCCTCAAACCAAGGCTCTGATACCAATTTGTAACACCAAGATTTCCAAAAACAAAATTTTCATTTAAATAATCAATTTAATATTAAAAACACTTGTTTAAAATCTTATTCACATTCGAATTACAAAACATAGTTTCATTTTCATTATAATAGAAGACCAGGATCCTCCAAAACACATTTCTTCCTTCGGTGTGTACAATCGAACCGTTGCCATCCCGCGTTACTGTAAAAACCTGAAACAACATAACATAAACAACGTAAGCACGAAGCTTAGTGAGTTCCCCAATATACCTTACGCACATACGCCTTCCGGCCCGGACCTTTCGGTCCACATAACATTGCCTTCCGGCCCGGATCTTTCGATCCACATAACATTGCCTTCCGGCCCGACCTTCCGGTCCATGTGTCTCAGGGGACTTCCGTCCCTGCTGGGTAAACCTTCCGGCCTTACCCACGCCGACCTTCTGGTCCATCACACATCATATCGCCTTCCGGCCCATAACATATTCGCCTTCCGGCCCATACACATATATATCACATAATACAAATACTCTAACACATAAAGCACATATATCATATATCATACCTGACCTTTCTGTCACATAATACCTTGCCTTCCGGCCCGTATATAAACATGTATATCACGCGTAGCAGCTAACTTTCCATTTATAGCATATAAACATAACACATAACATACTTGACCTTCCGGTCACACAATCAAACCCTTCCGGGTGAGGTATAGTGAGAAGACTCACCTCGCGGACACTGGAAGATAGCAACTCCTGAAATCCCTTGCACTTGATCCTCCGAGCTACAAGCTCCCTGCCTCATCATACATCTCTTTTAATACTTCTATCTTCCACGTTAACTGACCCTAAGAAATCACACCAGTCAACTCTGGTCAACAGTCCATTGTCAGCTCGACTGGACTCGGCGAGTTCCCTAGCGACTCGGCGAGTCTGGTCGTCCTTCCATCCTCTGAGATTCCCCTTCTACTCGTCGAGTATCCTCTTTGACTCGACGAGTCACTCCTGGAAGAATCGCGGGGCCACCCCGACTCCACTCGCCGAGTCTGAAGAACAACTCGGCGAGTCCCAGTGAATCTTCAAGCTACTCGCCGAGTCTGATCATCCGACTCGGCGAGTCCATGCCATGCAGTCGATCAAACTGCTTCCTGAGATACATATTTTCCCGAAATACACACTCATGGGACTTCTGGACCTCTAATCATCCTATTACTAGGGTATAAACTTTTGTATAACAACATAATAATCCATCAAATCACCAAATGGGTTTCATAAACCCTAATTCCATAACACATCAACATAGCAGAGGATAATTCGAAATATTACCTGAATAACACCCTCTCTGTGTCTCCAAACCTCAGAACTCGATCCTCTTGATATTCCTTTGGCCAAAACTCTTCTTCTTCTTGCTTAACAAATTCTTCAAGGTTCTAAAAGCTCCCTCTCCTGCCCTAGACGTCCCCAACGATTAAGGGTCCTTCTCAGTCGGCCAAAAGGCGAACAATGGAGGCATAAGATCCCTTAAATATTTCCCAAACCGAACGGCTAGGGTTTTCCACTGAACAGCGTCGACTCGCCGAGTCCATACCTGGACTCGTCGAGTCCAGTCGCGAACCCGCGACCAACTCTGCGACCCTACTCGGCGAGTCTGGCTCCAACTCGCCGAGTCTCCCCTTTAAAACACCCCAAAATGCAATTTAGCAATACTTGAGATTTTGGGCTGTTACAACTGTTTTCCATTTCTACTGTAAATATCTTATTGAGTGATTGGGGGTTTTGTTTAAGTAAGTGTTTGAATTTATGGCTCACGAAACTCCTCTCCGCACCACAATCAAAGAGTATGCATGCATAAGTGTTGTTGAGAAGAAACGTACCCGTAACCACCGTGGGGTCAGCTATTGCCTCGTTCTGCCTATATTCATCCTTGATCTGATTACGTACTCCGAGGCTTAATCATAGTGTCCAACTTGTCTTAATACTTTCATATAGGTCTAACTATGACATTAAACTGTTGTGCACACATGTATTTATACTTTTAAGAAACTAACATTTTAATTTAATAAAGTATAGTTTGTGTGAAAACGTTTTAGTAAGAGATTTTTAGTCCCTTTGCATTTATAGTTTGTATATCTTGTGCGGTTCGATATACTTAGTTCACTATAAACAATGCTCTGATACCAATCTGTCACACCCCCAAACCAGAATGGCGGAATCGTTCGAGGGTGGATGACTTCACGTAGTATCATAATGGTTGCGTAATAGAAAAGAAAGCAAACACAACCACCATATATATATATATATATATATATATATATATATATATATATATATAATTGAAGAGTTTACATGATTGTCGTATTACATGTTTCAAAAGTAAATTACAATATGATGATGAAATAAGTTTTGAACTGACGTCTTAGCGTCCTTTCCCCAAAAGCTGATGTTTACCTGTATTACTGAATCCCTGAGAAATACAAGTAGTTTTGAAAAAGTGTCAACAATTCAGTTGGTAAGTTCATAAGTGTTTTCTTATTAGAATTGTATGCCTTTCCGTATAAAATAATTGAGTTTGTTTCTAGAAAATCCAATATTTTCCATAAATGTGTGGTAGTTTTAAAAGTTCCAAACCAAAATGCATTAGTATTTTCCATACCTAAAATAGTGTAAGTAGATTTATATATGGATATATAATCACTAAGGCGCTTAATATCCCCATAAATCAAAATATTTTAATACTTCATGTGAGTTTTATAACCATGCTATTGACCCAGACTACCTATAGCAACGTTCTTCAGGCATTGAAATGATATGCCGTTTGTCACCCCAGACCTGCCGGTCTAACTATAGCTAACAATTTAGGCGCGGAATTGTCAGTCCCATATAGATCTATACACAAGTAGCACGCTCTCCCTACAAGAGATTATGGTTTATAATATAGGACTCGAAATGCGTATTTAAAACTACGGTGAAGTCAAATGTCTTACATAAGTTAGTATCAATAAATTTACGTATGAAAGGTCCATTTTTCTTGTATTTATAAGTGTTTCCTCGTCATAGTGTTTATAGTATGTGTAGTGTCATGAATATCTTGTAAACTATTGTAACGCCCCGTTTATTTAAATAAATTAGTAAATGTAAGCCCCAGACTAATTTGTGAAGGATTTTAAAAGTTAGGGGTTAAAAGTGTAAGTTCGGGATTAAATTGAAAGGGATTTCGAAGGTCAGGGTGCGTTTGGTAATTTATGGACTTAAATTGAAAAGATTTGAAGGCTTAAGGGTTTATTGGTAATTTAGGGATCTATTATGAAAGATTTTATGGGATTAGGGCTTAAAAGGTAAGTTTTGGATTCGGTTTGTAAAGATTTCTGAAGGCAGTGTTAAAAGTGTAAAATATGGATCTATTTTGAAATTAATTAGAGCTGGGGGACCATTCTGGTCATTATGGAAAACTCTTATAATGGGATCGAGTATATAAGGATCTGTAACCCTAACCCTAGAAAACCCTTCCAGCCGTCATCTCCTTATGCCTCCCCCCCTTCTTCACCTCCAGACGCCACCCTACCATGCGGTTCCGATCATATGAGTCCGAAAAGCAGGTCATTCCCCAACCAAGGCCATCCTTCCTCCGCCACCGTGAAGACAAGAAGTCGTAAAAGCCAACCCCCGAACGTCGCAAAACCACCATGGCCGGTCAAAGGAGCACCGTGAAGGTGCTGTTGTCGTGTGGGAATCGTGGAACCACCAGAAACGCTGTCGCTCTCGGACGCTCCCTCTCTTCTCCCTCTTCTGTTTCGTTTCCAGCTTTATCTGCCACTGACAACGCCGATCGTAGCCGCTGAAGCTAGTTTATCCGTCGCCGTCTTCCTCCTTCGGGTTTGAAGTGTTACTGCGGGGTGGGTGCTCATGCTTCGCGTGTGTGTGAGTGTAAATCGTTGTTGCGCTCGTGTATTGTGCGTTTTGTTGGCTGGCTGGATGTTGAAGAGAGCCACCATGGCAGCCAACCATGCTGGCTACCACCATTTTGTTTCTGCCACCTTCGACCACCGTGTGTGGGGTGGCTATGAGTACATATGGGTGTGTGCGGGTTTATTCCGATGAAGAGTAGCATGAAGTGTTCATTGGCCGGAAAATCAAAGAAAGCCACCGCCACCACCGTGAGGTGTTGGCTGCCGCCTTGTACAACCATGGGTGGGTGTATTTTAGTGTGTGTGTGTTTATTTTTGGGATTTTCGTTGTAATTTGTAACAAAAGACGCAATAATAATAGAAATCTCAAAACCACCACTGTAGGGTGGTGGTTGCCGCCACCGGCCGCCTTGTCGGGTGGCGGTGTGCCTCGTTTGTGTTGTGGTTCATTTGGAATCTTGGACAAGGGATTAAAACCCTAATGGGCTTGATAAGCCTTAATGGGCCAAATGAAGCTTAATGGACCTAAAAGCTCAAGCATGTGACTAATGGGCTTAATGATATCCTAGTTGGCCTAATAGGCCCAATAAAGCCCTAATTTACCCAAAGGCCCAACAAATTGATAAATGGGCTAGTATTTGGGTTGGAAACCCTAATTAGGGTTTGGAAATCCCTAATGCCAATAAAACCCTAATTTTGAGAATTTATCGGTAAACACACGAGAATTATTTAATAACTTGAAATATTAGATAATAATCATTGGTAGAAATTAATCTAAGCAATATTGGGCTTAATGGATTAAGTCCTTAATGGATTAAGTCCTTAGTGGGTTAAGTTCTTAATGGGTTGAGTGAGAAACACTTAACCCTGATCGTCATTTTATGTGAAACCCTAATTTCACTTGGGCCTTGAGTTGGGCCTTTCCTTTGGGCTTTGGTAACTGGTTATAAATGGGCCATCCAAGAATAATTAAATGGACTAGAGTAATTAGATGGGCTTTAGGGTAAGGCCCATATGAAGGATTGGCCCCAAATTGGAAAATTGGGCCATGGATGGACTATAGTTTAGGGCTTGATGGTTATATGATATTGGACCAATAGAATGCCAAATGTTGGACTAGACTAAATGGTTGGGCCTTTGATCAAGACCATGTAGGGACTTGGGCCCAATTGGGAAAATTGGGCCATAGATGGGCCATAGTTGGGCCTTGGTCCATTATTAGACTTTTGGGCCTTTGGATTGGGCCTTGGGATTGAGTTAAGCTAAGATAGGGGTAAAGTAGTCTTTTACCCCATGTATGGACTTATGGTTATGAGTTGGAACCCAATTATTAATTGGGTGTTATTTTGATAATTGACAGATTCGGGAATATGTCATCTAGAAGCTAGGGTTTTGTCAGCGGGACTTCAGCAGTGAGAGGTGAGTTTCCTTCCAGCAGGAGCAGGTCTACGGCCACAATGTCGGCGCGTTTAGATGATAGTAGTTCCAGACTGTCGTCCGATGCCGGCGGTAGTCCCGAGAATTAGTTTTTTATGCTTGATGTCTTTATGATTCATGCATGTATATGTGATTATGTTATATGTTTACGATCATGTTTATGCTATGTTCAGTTTATTCCGGACTTCGGTCCGATGCAGCGGGCAAGGCCCTAGTTATTCTGGACTTCGGTCCGATGCAGTGGACGAGGCCCTAGTTAGTTCGGACTTCGTTCCGATGCAGCGGGCAAGGCCCTAGTTATTCTGAAATTCGGTATGATGCAGTGGGCGAGGCGCTAGTTAGTCCGGACTTCGGTCCGATGCCGTGGGCAAGGCCCTAGTTATTCCGGACGTCGGTATGATGCAGTGGGCGAGGCCCTAGTTATTCCGGACTTCGGTCCGATGTAGTGGGCAAGACCCAATATTTGCTTTATATGTTATTGTATGGTATGTGGTAGTTTGGGGGAGCTCACTAAGCTTCATGCTTACAGTTTCAGTTTTGGTTTCAGGTACTCAGTTTTCAAAAGAGGAGCTTGGGAAGATTGCAGTGCACACACCATCTGTTCAGCTTGGGATGTTTATAATCTGATATTTTGACAATTGTTACGATATTTTGAGATACATTGCTTATGATTTTTATATGATGTTCGATAACTATGGTTTTATTATTAAATTAAAACGAAATTTTTAGACTGTATTTTTGGGATGTTACTAGTTGGTATCAGAGCCTTGGTTTGAGGGATTCAGGCGTACTTCCGAGTGTGTCTAAACTCAAACTAAGGAAGTGGTATAAAGTTTTCAAAAGCAACGAGTTTTAGAAAAACGAAAAGAATTTTTTTGAAAGAAAAGAAATTTGAAAAGAGAAAAAGGGTGTGGTGCATGCAATCAGCCGAGCTCAAGTAAGTACTCCTAAATTACCCATACATGTTTATGCTATGTTATGATTATCAGCTTATTTAGAACAACATGCTAGATTAGGACTAAGGATCTAGGAAGGATGCCCTATGTGCCTATTATATGTGTTCCAGCTTTATGAGAACTGTATGCTAGTACAGAATTGTCAGTATGATAGCCAGAGTAGTAGATGCTTGATTATGTGTACTCGATGATCAAATGCTGCTTGCTTTGTGCTCTTAGGAGTTTTAGATATCTTTTACTAACTAGTAAATAAATATGTTACATTACATATTGCGAGGATTAAATAATTTCAGAAGGTTAGGTCTAGCTCTATTTCGCAGCTCTTGTTTGAGTCCAACCATTGTAGGGTAGGATCTCTCATTCGAAGAATTATCTAGTCTGAGTGATATGTAATAGTATTCGCGAGCTCGTTAGGGGAAAAAAGCATGGACTTCTTATGCAACTGATGGTAAAGAGTGGAATGGTGATTACCCTAGGGCAAGCCTAAGATGAGAGTAGCAGAGAGCAGTAGCAGTAGAAGGGACTTGGTAGACTCAAGGCAGTTCTTGAGGAAAGTACGGACAAATGTGGAAGGTAGTATGGGCCCGTACTACTGAAAGCATAGGATCCGTACTCGAATCAAGGAAGGCTATGATAAGACCAGGGAACTCGTAGTGTGTGAGATTCCTCGAGTATGATGAGTATTATGATGATCGTGATGGTATATTTCCATGTATAGTAACGCTTAGAGGTAGACCAGATGGTAGTTCTAGTGTCGACGAGGGATCAAGCTCGGACTCTATAGTCGGGCAGCTCGATGATCAGATGAGGGAGTTCATTCCATCTGAGATTATGTGCAGTATCATTGACCAGACTCATGTGATCCCCAATATGATCAAGGAGGGCATTATAGAGACTTGTGATGAGAGGCCGAGTGCAATCTGCACTGAGATAGCAGTCATGATGGGGACCCGTACGTTGATGTTTCGGGAACTTAGAGTCTGTGAGGCTTCAGATTGTCATTGGGGAATTAGGGACCCCATTGTTAGCAGCAGATGGTTGGCAGATGTCATCAACGCTTTTCGTACCAGACGTTGTCACAAAAGGAGACAAGATCTGACATACTTCCTATCTCCTGAGGGACAGAGCACGAGATTGATAGGAAGATGTTGGTCGAAGGTTGAGTGATGATGCGGTTGATGCTACGTCATGGTATGAATTTTAGACCAGATTATGGGCAGAGTGTGCCCATGCGTTTGAGGCGCTACAGTTGGCGCAAGAGTTGTTAGATCTCCACTAGACGACCGAGACTGTGGCAGAGATCACTTCCAAGTCTCGGGAAAGAGCTTATATGGTACCACAATATGCAGTAGATGAGGAAAGGAAGAAGGTAAGTTATCAGAACATATTGTAGAATGATAGCAGGGAGATCGTGAGTATCTCGGGGTGCAAGACCCTGAATGATATGACTTCTTGAGCTTGAGAGCGAGATATGGACTTGGAGCACATTGGTAAGAGGGAATCAGATCCGTTGCTTATAATGAGGGTCTCGGGAGGAGACCCTAGATTCCGGATTAGATTTTGAGGGACCAGCAGGGTTAGATTCAGTACAACACATGCGGGATTGGGAGAGTATAGTGTCATCTTGGTTTATTCGAAAATCGAGGAGCAGCACGAGAAGCACCTGAGGGAGGTGCTAGAGACTTTGAGGAGGGATAAATTTTTTGCAAGGTTCTCCAAATGTGAGTTATGGTTACGCAAGGTGCAATTCCATGGGCACCCTATCAACCAGAAGGGTGTATTAGTTAATTCGGCCAAGATAGAGGTCGTGATGCAGTGGGAGATTCCGAGGTCTCCAATTGAGATTCGGAGCTTCCTAGGTCTAGCAGGTTATTACTGGAGATTTATTCGGGGTCTTGGAGGTGGTGTGATCCTTTGGATTAGTTGGTGTTGAAACACTAGCAATGGTAAGCGTGGTTTCTAGCAGATTGGTCATGGGTAGTAAGAATGATTGAGAATCCTTCCAATATTATGTGTTGTGGAATGTTAGTTGAAGCTAAGTTGGGGATAATCGATCAGGTTTCCAGGAGCAGATATAGGTGTGAAACTGAGATAAGTTTTGCATCCTTGTCAGGAAGGAAGACAGCCAAGCGGCTGTATTGTTTGGGGATGAGATGGAAGTTCGGAAAAAACTGGCCAATAAGGAGATCGCGTTCCTGTAATGTTTGCCTGCAAGCCTTAGGTGTAACGCCCGGGTTTCGGGGCTAAGCATTTTTGTCAATGTAATAGTCTAGGTCAACTCTTGTAACTCTTTTTGAAGTAATAAAGTATTATGTGAATTATGTGTATTTATGTGCTTATAATTTAAATTATAAATGTACAATTAATAAATAATAAAAATAAGCGTCAAAATTAAAGTATAAGATAATCCCGATATCTCTACATAAAGTTGTAGAATATGTCTCAAGGTTTCCGTGCATATAAGGAACGCCGAAATCCGAGTTATAACGAAGAAGTTATGACCCGTCGAAGTTTTACGGTAAAACCGGCACAGCACCGGGAAGCGTAAATAGTGAATTTACGATAGAGCGAGATTTAGCCTTAGCGATCTAAACGAAAGTCGTAGAATATGTTAAAATAAGAACATCGATAAAAAGAACGCCCAAATCTGACTTCGTATGAAGAAGTTATGATTTTTCGAAGTTTCGGAATAGCAGTGTACAGCCCGAAATTTGAATATTAGATCGAGCGGTTTTTAGCCGACACGACCTGAACGAGAATCGAAGATCTCGTTAAGAGTAGCGTAACGAGAAAAAGATGGGTGAAAACGGATGTCGGATGAAGAAGTTATGAGGATTTAACGGACCAATCGTGTCCCGGCCCGTTAATAATATAAAATTTAAAATCGAGCCAAAACTAGCCGACGAAGTCTAAACGAAAGTTGTAGAGTACGTTCCCACCTTCGCGTGGATATAAAGAACGTTAAAAACGGAGTTCGTATGAGAAAGTTACGAATTTTTAAAGTTGGAAAGTAAACTTGCGAAACTGATGCATGAAAGGATGACGTGGCCGAACTCCCAGCCGTCGGATGAAATCGCTTCGGATGGTGACACCTGGTGCGAGGGTTACGCCCAGCGTAGCGAGGATACGCCTAGCGTCCGAAGAACGCCCCGCGTCCGAGGCCAAGTACGCCCCGCGTACTTCGGTTCTTATCCGTCCGATGGAGTGCAAGACAGCTGGTCCGAGGCTGGCAATCTTATCCGAGGAGTACGTCCAGCGTACCCTCGGTACGCCCAGCGTAATGTCCGAAGCCAGCAGCCTATAAATAGCTGCGAGGGCAGCCTTCATTTTCCACACCATTCTCCTTCTCTCTCTAAAATCTTTCTCTCTCTAGCCCATTTTAACCCCCTAAGCCCTAGGTAAAACCCTTAGCACCCTAGGAAAGCCCCGAGGCTCCCGAAGTCCCGAGAAAAAGGAGTTTTTCGGTTTCGAAACGCTGCTCCAATCAAGTCCCGGTTCTCGATAAAATTCGTTGTAAGTATGCTACGCTTACGCAATTTTTAATATAGCTTTCAAATAATTATAGGAATGTTGTTAGGTCCTTAAAATAATTATTTGGGCTATTATTATGAGTTATATCGAGTATTATTAACGCTTAATAATACTCGGACTAATTAATTTGTCGCGGTTATCGTTAAATTAAACCCTAGTGGTATCAATACTAGGTTTTATCGAAGGAATATCATTTTGAGAGTATCGAAGCGCTGTCCGAGTGCTGAGTCACCACCTAATCAGGTAAGTGCATAGTTACTTTCAGCTTACACATAGATATGAAGTATTTTATATAAATTACGTGCTATGTGTGCATATTATCTGAATACTTGCTATCTATGCTGGATGAACATTGTTATACATGTTTTCAATGATTTAAACTGTATATGTATTTTATATCTACGAAAATGTTGGGGTAAAACATGGGTAGATGTAATAGCTGATGTGTGATAAAATGATGAGAGGCCTCGATGTTGATGTTGTTGTTTCTGTCATCTAGCGGAGTATGGATGACGACCACGGACTCTTCTAGACAGTCCAGTGGAACACTAGCGGGCTCGCAACCTGTAGGTGTTTGTGAACGACGTGTTCACCGGTGTACTCCATCCCCCACATGGTTGCCTTTAGGACATTTATTGCTGAGGAATCCCCTTAGCAGTAGTGTCCATCCCGATGATGATCCTTAGGCTAGGTCCCTTATGATAGGTGTTTAGGGACGTAAAGTGAGGATAACGGGAACGGGTAATCGGGTTATTGTTGATTGATGAAATTAATAAACTTATTTATTGTGGGTTGAAAACCCTATGTGCTCACCAGGCTCCCAAGCCTGACCCACTCAGTTTTATGTATTACAGGTAGTGGCGCATGAGCATAGATGTGATGTTTTGGACGAGGGATTACGGATATAGGCCTGTAGATATGAAATAATGTAGTAAGGCTTATATTGTACTGTTTATGCTTTTGATCTGTACGAACATGACATCCCAAGTCTTTTAATGAAATACATTTCTATGGAAATGCTTTTGATAAATCCTTATCATATTTTGTTTTGGGACAAATTCCGCAACACTTTCATTTAAAATGTAACTCTGATTTTTAAACAAAGCATAAACAAACCGGTCTTTTCTGGCCGTGATTTTGGGGACGTCACAGTTGGTATCAGAGCATTAGTTTAAGCGAAGTAGGAATTTGTAGGATTTCTAGACTTAAACTTAGAATGCTAAGCGATGATTGTGAGGTGTGAGCACTAGCTTATTTTAGGAATTGTGCCTAAAATGCTTTTATGTGCTAAATGGTTTGTGCATGATATGTTGTTATCTGTTCGGATCTATGGTCTGTTGCCGACCGGATCTGGAAACCTTATGTGTTTAGGATTCTAAACGTACGACTACGATATTAGAACTAGCATGTAAACGTTTCGGAGTGACAAGGACAATTCAAACGTCTATCCTAAATAAAGATCTAAATTCACCTTATTCGGTGTATAGATCAAGATGGCAAGGACCCGTAGCGGAAACGTGAACGCGAATGGAGATAGGAACCAACCCCCAGTGGTTCAACAAATACCTGTTGTAGAAGAAGTTGCACCTGAGCCAGTCACGATGGCCGGAGTACAAGCGATGATCCAGGCTATGTTGGATCGTCAAATGGAGGAAACCAGACGTTTGCTCCAGCAAAATCGAGAGGAAGAGACTATTCAGATCGAACAGCCCGAGTTGAACGAAGGGCAGACTGAGGAGGGAAACTATAGTGGGACTGTTGGTCAAGCCAACCCACCGATAGTTAGGCAAAACCACCAGGAGGGAGGAAATGACGGACGTGGATGCAAATACAAGGATTTCATGGCATCCAAGCCACCGAGTCTATCTGGAAGCCCGACGCCGGTGGAAGTCATGAATTGGATCTCTGAGATGGAGACAATGTTTGAGAGTTGCGAGTGTAGCAATAGGCAGAAGACCGCTCTTGCGGTTCCTTTGTTGAAGTCTGGAGTACTAAGCTGGTGGAAGCTACTAGCTGACTCAATGCCCAAAGGTGAAGCAAGCAAGATGTCGTGGGAAGATTTTCTGGTACAGTTGAAGATGCAATACTGCTCTGAGCAGGATCTTCTGGAAATCAACAACGAATTCCAGAATCTGAAGAAGGGAAGAATGAGCGTTACGGAATACGCTGCAAGCTTTACTGAGAAAATGAAGCTTGTTCCTCACCTCGTCCCAACTGAACTCTCCAAGGTTAACAAATTTGCCCTCGGATTACCAGCGGACTTCGGTCCAATGGTCAAGCAATCTACCACTCTGAAAGCCGCCATCTGGGCTGCTAAGAATGTGGAGACCCAGATACGAGAAAAGGGTCTGGAAAGAGCGGAAGTGGGAGAGAAAAGGAAATTTGACGGATCCTCAAGGTCCGGTAAGAAGGGTAGATTCTCGAAGTTTGGTTCGAGAGGAGGAGGATCAGAAGCGAAGTGGTGTGACAAGTGCAAGAAAAAGCACTCTGGGAAGTGTGATGGAGGGGTCACTTGTTACAAATGCGGAAAGCCTGGGCACTATGCCAATGAATGCACGTTCACTAAAAAGGTCTGTTATGAGTGCAACGAGGAGGGGCACATTTCAAGGGATTGCCCGAAGAAGAAGGAGACGGGAAGACCCAACATACCACCGAAGCCGAAGGCAAGAGCCTTCCAGATGACGCTCGAGGCTGCAAAGGAGGCAGCAGACGTCGCTTCAGGTACCTTTCTTGTAAATGGTTTGCCTGCAAATATACTATTTGATTCCGGAGCCAACTACTCCTTTGTATCACATAAATTTGGTGGGAAATTAGCATTGCCTGTAGAAAAACTAGATAATGCCCTGATTGTAGAAGTTGCCAGTGGCAAATTCGTACCTGTTAGTAATCGTATTAGGAACATCGTCATTGACCTAAACGGAAACGAATTCCACGAAGAACTATTACCCATAGAGTTAAACGGTTTCGACATCATTTTGGGTATGGATTGGCTTAGCGCCAACGATGCTGAGATTCAATGCCGAAAGAAGATAGTAAAGGTAAACCCACCCGGAAAAGAATCATTTATGGTGTACGGGGACAAACGCAGAGTGAATCCTGGAATCATCTCCCTGATGAAAGCCAGGAAATGTTTGTCAAAGGGATGTGCATCATACTTGTCATTCGTAATCGATGCCAAGAAAGAGAAGAAAGAGGTGCAGAATATACCGGTTGTGTGTGATTATCCGGAAGTCTTTCCCGAAGATCTTCCCGGATTACCACCTGATAGGCAAGTGGAGTTTCGTATAGACTTGTTACCAGGAACAACACCGATAGCAAAGGCACCTTACCGATTAGCACCGACGGAGATGAAGGAGCTCATGACGCAACTTCAGGAGCTGTTGGACAACGGTTTTATTCGACCTAGTTCATCACCCTGGGGAGCTCCGGTGTTATTCGTAAAGAAGAAGGACGGAAGCATGAGGATGTGCATAGACTACCGAGAGCTGAATAAGGCAATGGTGAAGAACAAGTATCCATTGCCAAGGATTGATGACCTATTCGATCAGCTGCAAGGTTCGAGCTACTTCTCAAAGATCGATCTTAGGTCAGGATATCATCAGCTGAAGGTGAGGGAGCAGGATATTGAAAAGACTGCATTCAGAACAAGATATGGACACTACGAGTTCTTGGTTATGTCATTCGGACTAACCAATGCTCCCGCAGCATTCATGGATTTGATGAATAGGGTTTGTAAACCATTCCTCGATAAATCCGTGATAGTGTTCATCGACGACATTCGCATCTACTCGAAAAGCCAAGAGGAGCATGGCAAGCATCTACGAGAAGTATTAGAAGTGTTGAAGAAGGAGAAGCTTTTTGCAAAGTTCTCCAAATGTGACTTTTGGATACGGGAAGTCCAATTCTTTGGTCATGTTGTTAACCAGGAGGGAATAATGGTTGACCCCGCAAAGATCGAGGCTGTAATGAAGTGGGAACGTCCAAAGAGTCCCACGGAAATTCGAAGCTTTCTAGGATTAGCCGGATATTATCGACGATTTATCCAAGGCTTTTCTTCGATAGCTGCTCCATTAACAGCTTTGACTCATAAAGGAGCTACGTATACATGGAGTGAGAAACACGATGAGGCATTCGAGAAGCTAAAGAAGAAGTTATGTGAAGCACCGATACTTTCTCTACCCGATGGAGTCGAAGATTTCGCGGTTTATAGTGACGCTTCTGGAGTCGGGTTGGGTTGTGTTCTGACCCAAAGAGAAAAGGTGATAGCATACGCATCTCGACAATTGAAAGAGCACGAAAAGAACTACCCCACTCATGATCTGGAGTTGGCAGCGGTAGTATTTGCCTTAAAGATATGGAGGCATTACCTCTACGGCACGAAGTGCAAGCTCTTCACTGATCATAAGAGTCTCCAGTATCTCTTTAATCAGAAGGAGTTGAACATGAGGCAACGACGCTGGCTAGAACTTCTCAAGGACTACGACTGTGAGATACTTTACCACCCAGGTAAAGCAAATATTGTTGCTGATGCTCTCAGTCGGAAAGTCAATCTGGAAAGGAAAAGACCAAGGGCGTTAAGAATTGAAGTCGTTTCGACGATTGTCGAAAGCATCAGGAAAGCTCAAGAAGAAGCTTTAGAGAAAAATGACCGAAAGGAAGAACGTTTGGGAAGAACGTTAGTGTTCGGTACAAACAGTCGAGGACTGAAGGTATTCCAAGATCGAATTTGGGTACCTAAGACGGGAGGAATAAGAGATCTTCTGATGGAAGAAGCACACAAGACCATGTACTCGATTCATCCCGGTAGCACTAAAATGTATAGGGACCTAAAACCCTACTACTGGTGGCCGACGATGAAACTCGATGTTGCGAAGTATGTGGCCGAGTGCGTAACATGTGCGAGGGTTAAGGCACAACATCAGAAACCGTATGGGAGTTTAGAACCTTTACCTGTACCCATGGGTAAATGGGAAGACATCACCATGGATTTTGTGACTAAACTGCCCAGGACGAAGGACGGTCACGACATGATTTGGGTAGTCGTGGATCGTTTCACCAAGAGTGCACACTTCATAGCAGCCAACGAGAAGTGGTCTATGGATAAGCTCGCAAATGCTTACGTGAAGGAAATTGTAAGACTTCACGGTGTTCCTCTTACGATTGTATCAGATCGTGATAGTCGTTTCACGTCAAGGTTTTGGAGGAGTCTACAAGAGGAGTTGGGTACAAAGTTATGTTTGAGTACTGCTTACCATCCGCAAACTGATGGCCAGAGCGAAAGAACGATTCAGACACTGGAAGATATGCTGAGAGCATGTACCCTCGAATTCCAAGGAAATTGGGACGAGCACTTACCTCTGGTAGAATTTTCCTACAACAATAGTTTTCACTCGAGCATCAAGATGGCTCCTTATCAAGCCTTGTATGGGCAGAAGTGTCGTACGCCGTCTTGTTGGCTTGAAGCCGGAGAGAAGCAGTTTATGGGCCCCGAGATAGTCCATGAGACTGCCGAGAAGTTGAAGGTGATTAGGGAAAGAATGTTAGCAGCTCAGGATCGTCAGAAGAGCTATGCTGACAAGAAAAGACGACCGATAACCTTTGAGGTTGGGGATTCCGTTCTGCTTAAAGTCTCACCATGGAAGGGACTTATACGATTTGGGAAACGAGGAAAGTTGAGTCCAAGGTTTATTGGACCGTTCAAAGTTCTTCAGAAGATTGGGAACCAAGCTTACAAGCTGGAATTGCCCGAAGAACTCAATGGTATTCATAACACTTTCCATGTGTGTTATTTGAGGAAATTCACGGGAGATGTTCCCGACATAATTCCAATCTCAGAGTTAAGGATGGATGAGAATAAAAGGCAGATCGAAGAGCCTGAGGCAATTGTTGACCGTAAGACTAAGAAGTTACGACGCAAGATGGTCGACTTGGTGCTAGTCCGATGGAAACATTCGAATGGGCCGAATCTCACTTGGGAAACAGAGGATGACATGATGAGTCGCTATCCACATCTGTTTGCTGATGCATGATTCCGGGACGGAATCATCCTAAGGGGGAGAGAATTGTAACGCCCGGGTTTCGGCGCTAAGCATTTTTGTCAATGTAATAGTCTAGGTCAACTCTTGTAACTCTTTTTGAAGTAATAAAGTATTATGTGAATTATGTGTATTTATGTGCTTATAATTTAAATTATAAATGTATAATTAATAAATAATAAAAATAAGCGTCAAAATTAAAGTATAAGACAATCCCGATATCTCTACATAAAGTTGTAGAATATGTCTCAAGGTTTCCGTGCATATAAGGAACGCCGAAATCCGAGTTATAACGAAGAAGTTATGACCCGTCGAAGTTTTACGGTAAAACCGGCACGACACCGGGAAGCGTAAATAGTGAATTTACGATAGAGCGAGATTTAGCCTTAGCGATCTAAACGAAAGTCGTAGAATATGTTAAAATAAGAACATCGATAAAAAGAACGCCCAAATCTGACTTCGTATGAAGAAGTTATGATTTTTCGAAGTTTCGGAATAGCAGTGTACAACCCGAAATTCGAATATTAGATCGAGCGGTTTTTAGCCGACACGACCTGAACGAGAATCGAAGATCTCGTTAAGAGTAGCGTAACGAGAAAAAGATGGGTGAAAACGGATGTCGGATGAAGAAGTTATGAGGATTTAACGGACCAATCGTGTCCCGGCCCGTTAATAATATAAAATTTAAAATCAAGCCAAAACTAGCCGACGAAGTCTAAACGAAAGTTGTAGAGTACGTTCCCACCTTCGCGTGGATATAAAGAACGTTAAAAACGGAGTTCGTATGAGAAAGTTACGAATTTTTAAAGTTGGAAAGTAAACTTGCGAAACTGATGCATGAAAGGATGACGTGGCCGAACTCCCAGCCGTCGGATGAAATCGCTTCGGATGGTGACACCTGGTGCGAGGGTTACGCCCAGCGTAGCGAGGATACGCCTAGCGTCCGAAGAACGCCCCGCGTCCGAGGCCAAGTACGCCCCGCGTACTTCGGTTCTTATCCGTCCGATGGAGTGCAAGACAGCTGGTCCGAGGCTGGCAATCTTATCCGAGGAGTACGCCCAGCGTACCCTCGGTACGCCCAACGTAATGTCCGAAGCCAGCAGCCTATAAATAGCTGCGAGGGCAGCCTTCATTTTCCACACCATTCTCCTTCTCTCTCTAAAATCTTTCTCTCTCTAGCCCATTTTAACCCCCTAAGCCCTAGGTAAAACCCTTAGCACCCTAGGAAAGCCCCGAGGCTCCCGGAGTCCCGAGAAAAAGGAGTTTTTCGGTTTCGAAACGCTGCTCCAATCAAGTCCCGGTTCTCGATAAAATTCGCTGTAAGCGTGCTACGCTTACGCAATTTTTAATATAGCTTTCAAATAATTATAGGAATGTTGTTAGGTCCTTAAAATAATTATTTGGGCTATTATTATGAGTTATATCGAGTATTATTAACGCTTAATAATACTCGGACTAATTAATTTGTCGCGGTTATCGTTAAATTAAACCCTAGTGGTATCAATACTAGGTTTTATCGAAGGAATATCATTTTGAGAGTATCGAAGCGCTGTCCGAGTGCTGAGTCACCACCTAATCAGGTAAGTGCATAGTTACTTTCAGCTTACACATAGATATGAAGTATTTTATATAAATTACGTGCTATGTGTGCATATTATCTGAATACTTGCTATCTATGCTGGATGAACATTGTTATACATGTTTTCAATGATTTAAACTGTATATGTATTTTATATCTACGAAAATGTTGGGGTAAAACATGGGTAGATGTAATAGCTGATGTGTGATAAAATGATGAGAGGCCTCGATGTTGATGTTGTTGTTTCTGTCATCTAGCGGAGTATGGATGACGACCACGGACTCTTCTAGACAGTCCAGTGGAACACTAGCGGGCTCGCAACCTGTAGGTGTTTGTGAACGACGTGTTCACCGGTGTACTCCATCCCCCACATGGTTGCCTTTAGGACATTTATTGCTGAGGAATCCCCTTAGCAGTAGTGTCCGTCCCGATGATGATCCTTAGGCTAGGTCCCTTATGATAGGTGTTTAGGGACGTAAAGTGAGGATAACGGGAACGGGTAATCGGGTTATTGTTGATTGATGAAATTAATAAACTTATTTATTGTGGGTTGAAAACCCTATGTGCTCACCAGGCTCCCAAGCCTGACCCACTCAGTTTTATGTATTACAGGTAGTGGCGCATGAGCATAGATGTGATGTTTTGGACGAGGGATTACGGATATAGGCCTGTAGATATGAAATAATGTAGTAAGGCTTATATTGTACTGTTTATGCTTTTGATCTGTACGAACATGACATCCCAAGTCTTTTAATGAAATACATTTCTATGGAAATGCTTTTGATAAATCCTTATCATATTTTGTTTTGGGACAAATTCCGCAACACTTTCATTTAAAATGTAACTCTGATTTTTAAACAAAGCATAAACAAACCGGTCTTTTCTGGCCGTGATTTTGGGGATGTCACAGTTGGTATCAGAGCATTAGTTTAAGCGAAGTAGGAATTTGTAGGATTTCTAGACTTAAACTTAGAATGCTAAGCGATGATTGTGAGGTGTGAGCACTAGCTTATTTTAGGAATTGTGCCTAAAATGCTTTTATGTGCTAAATGGTTTGTGCATGATATGTTGTTATCTGTTCGGATCTATGGTCTGTTGCCGACCGGATCTGGAAACCTTATGTGTTTAGGATTCTAAACGTACGACTACGATATTAGAACTAGCATGTAAACGTTTCGGAGTGACAAGGACAATTCAAACGTCTATCCTAAATAAAGATCTAAATTCACCTTATTCGGTGTATAGATCAAGATGGCAAGGACCCGTAGCGGAAACGTGAACGCGAATGGAGATAGGAACCAACCCCCAGTGGTTCAACAAATACCTGTTGTAGAAGAAGTTGCACCTGAGCCAGTCACGATGGCCGGAGTACAAGCGATGATCCAGGCTATGTTGGATCGTCAAATGGAGGAAACCAGACGTTTGCTCCAGCAAAATCGAGAGGAAGAGACTATTCAGATCGAACAGCCCAAGTTGAACGAAGGGCAGACTGAGGAGGGAAACTATAGTGGGACTGTTGGTCAAGCCAACCCACCGATAGTTAGGCAAAACCACCAGGAGGGAGGAAATGACGGACGTGGATGCAAATACAAGGATTTCATGGCATCCAAGCCACCGAGTCTATCTGGAAGCCCGACGCCGGTGGAAGTCATGAATTGGAGATGGAGACAATGTTTGAGAGTTGCGAGTGTAGCAATAGGCAGAAGACCGCTCTTGCGGTTCCTTTGTTGAAGTCTGGAGTACTAAGCTGGTGGAAGCTACTAGCTGACTCAATGCCCAAAGGTGAAGCAAGCAAGATGTCGTGGGAAGATTTTCTGGTACAGTTGAAGATGCAATACTGCTCTGAGCAGGATCTTCTGGAAATCAACAACGAATTCCAGAATCTGAAGAAGGGAAGAATGAGCGTTACGGAATACGCTGCAAGCTTTACTGAGAAAATGAAGCTTGTTCCTCACCTCGTCCCAACTGAACTCTCCAAGGTTAACAAATTTGCCCTCGGATTACCAGCGGACTTCGGTCCAATGGTCAAGCAATCTACCACTCTGAAAGCCGCCATCTGGGCTGCTAAGAATGTGGAGACCCAGATACGAGAAAAGGGTCTGGAAAGAGCGGAAGTGGGAGAGAAAAGGAAATTTGACGGATCCTCAAGGTCCGGTAAGAAGGGTAGATTCTCGAAGTTTGGTTCGAGAGGAGGAGGATCAGAAGCGAAGTGGTGTGACAAGTGCAAGAAAAAGCACTCTGGGAAGTGTGATGGAGGGGTCACTTGTTACAAATGCGGAAAGCCTGGGCACTATGCCAATGAATGCACGTTCACTAAAAAGGTCTGTTATGAGTGCAACGAGGAGGGGCACATTTCAAGGGATTGCCCGAAGAAGAAGGAGACGGGAAGACCCAACATACCACCGAAGCCGAAGGCAAGAGCCTTCCAGATGACGCTCGAGGCTGCAAAGGAGGCAGCAGACGTCGCTTCAGGTACCTTTCTTGTAAATGGTTTGCCTGCAAATATACTATTTGATTCCGGAGCCAACTACTCCTTTGTATCACATAAATTTGGTGGGAAATTAGCATTGCCTGTAGAAAAACTAGATAATGCCCTGATTGTAGAAGTTGCCAGTGGCAAATTCGTACCTGTTAGTAATCGTATTAGGAACATCGTCATTGACCTAAACGGAAACGAATTCCACGAAGAACTATTACCCATAGCGTTAAACGGTTTCGACATCATTTTGGGTATGGATTGGCTTAGCGCCAACGATGCTGAGATTCAATGCCGAAAGAAGATAGTAAAGGTAAACCCACCCGGAAAAGAATCATTTATGGTGTACGGGGACAAACGCAGAGTGAATCCTGGAATCATCTCCCTGATGAAAGCCAGGAAATGTTTGTCAAAGGGATGTGCATCATACTTGTCATTCGTAATCGATGCCAAGAAAGAGAAGAAAGAGGTGCAGAATATACCGGTTGTGTGTGATTATCCGGAAGTCTTTCCCGAAGATCTTCCCGGATTACCACCTGATAGGCAAGTGGAGTTTCGTATAGACTTGTTACCAGGAACAACACCGATAGCAAAGGCACCTTACCGATTAGCACCGACGGAGATGAAGGAGCTCATGACGCAACTTCAGGAGCTGTTGGACAACGGTTTTATTCGACCTAGTTCATCACCCTGGGGAGCTCCGGTGTTATTCGTAAAGAAGAAGGACGGAAGCATGAGGATGTGCATAGACTACCGAGAGCTGAATAAGGCAACGGTGAAGAACAAGTATCCATTGCCAAGGATTGATGACCTATTCGATCAGCTGCAAGGTTCGAGCTACTTCTCAAAGATCGATCTTAGGTCAGGATATCATCAGCTGAAGGTGAGGGAGCAGGATATTGAAAAGACTGCATTCAGAACAAGATATGGACACTACGAGTTCTTGGTTATGTCATTCGGACTAACCAATGCTCCCGCAGCATTCATGGATTTGATGAATAGGGTTTGTAAACCATTCCTCGATAAATCCGTGATAGTGTTCATCGACGACATTCTCATCTACTCGAAAAGCCAAGAGGAGCATGGCAAGCATCTACGGGAAGTATTAGAAGTGTTGAAGAAGGAGAAGCTTTTTGCAAAGTTCTCCAAATGTGACTTTTGGATACGGGAAGTCCAATTCTTGGGTCATGTTGTTAACCAGGAGGGAATAATGGTTGACCCCGCAAAGATCGAGGCTGTAATGAAGTGGGAACGTCCAAAGAGTCCCACGGAAATTCGAAGCTTTCTAGGATTAGCCGGATATTATCGACGATTTATCCAAGGCTTTTCTTCGATAGCTGCTCCATTAACAGCTTTGACTCATAAAGGAGCTACGTATACATGGAGTGAGAAACACGATGAGGCATTCGAGAAGCTAAAGAAGAAGTTATGTGAAGCACCGATACTTTCTCTACCCGATGGAGTCGAAGATTTCGCGGTTTATAGTGACGCTTCTGGAGTCGGGTTGGGTTGTGTTCTGACCCAAAGAGAAAAGGTGATAGCATACGCATCTCGACAATTGAAAGAGCACGAAAAGAACTACCCCACTCATGATCTGGAGTTGGCAGCGGTAGTATTTGCCTTAAAGATATGGAGGCATTACCTCTACGGCACGAAGTGCAAGCTCTTCACTGATCATAAGAGTCTCCAGTATCTCTTTAATCAGAAGGAGTTGAACATGAGGCAACGACGCTGGCTAGAACTTCTCAAGGACTACGACTGTGAGATACTTTACCACCCAGGTAAAGCAAATATTGTTGCTGATGCTCTCAGTCGGAAAGTCAATCTGGAAAGGAAAAGACCAAGGGCGTTAAGAATTGAAGTCGTTTCGACGATTGTCGAAAGCATCAGGAAAGCTCAAGAAGAAGCTTTAGAGAAAAATGACCGAAAGGAAGAACGTTTGGGAAGAACGTTAGTGTTCGGTACAAACAGTCGAGGACTGAAGGTATTCCAAGATCGAATTTGGGTACCTAAGACGGGAGGAATAAGAGATCTTCTGATGGAAGAAGCACACAAGACCATGTACTCGATTCATCCCGGTAGCACTAAAATGTATAGGGACCTAAAACCCTACTACTGGTGGCCGACGATGAAACTCGATGTTGCGAAGTATGTGGCCGAGTGCGTAACATGTGCGAGGGTTAAGGCACAACATCAGAAACCGTATGGGAGTTTAGAACCTTTACCTGTACCCATGGGTAAATGGGAAGACATCACCATGGATTTTGTGACTAAACTGCCCAGGACGAAGGACGGTCACGACATGATTTGGGTAGTCGTGGATCGTTTCACCAAGAGTGCACACTTCATAGCAGCCAACGAGAAGTGGTCTATGGATAAGCTCGCAAATGCTTACGTGAAGGAAATTGTAAGACTTCACGGTGTTCCTCTTACGATTGTATCAGATCGTGATAGTCGTTTCACGTCAAGGTTTTGGAGGAGTCTACAAGAGGAGTTGGGTACAAAGTTATGTTTGAGTACTGCTTACCATCCGCAAACTGATGGCCAGAGCGAAAGAACGATTCAGACACTGGAAGATATGCTGAGAGCATGTACCCTCGAATTCCAAGGAAATTGGGACGAGCACTTACCTCTGGTACAATTTTCCTACAACAATAGTTTTCACTCGAGCATCAAGATGGCTCCTTATCAAGCCTTGTATGGGCAGAAGTGTCGTACGCCGTCTTGTTGGCTTGAAGCCGGAGAGAAGCAGTTTATGGGCCCCGAGATAGTCCATGAGACTGCCGAGAAGTTGAAGGTGATTAGGGAAAGAATGTTAGCAGCTCAGGATCGTCAGAAGAGCTATGCTGACAAGAAAAGACGACCGATAACCTTTGAGGTTGGGGATTCCGTTCTGCTTAAAGTCTCACCATGGAAGGGACTTATACGATTTGGGAAACGAGGAAAGTTGAGTCCAAGGTTTATTGGACCGTTCAAAGTTCTTCAGAAGATTGGGAACCAAGCTTACAAGCTGGAATTGCCCGAAGAACTCAATGGTATTCATAACACTTTCCATGTGTGTTATTTGAGGAAATTCACGGGAGATGTTCCCGACATAATTCCAATCTCAGAGTTAAGGATGGATGAGAATAAAAGGCAGATCGAAGAGCCTGAGGCAATTGTTGACCGTAAGACTAAGAAGTTACGACGCAAGATGGTCGACTTGGTGCTAGTCCGATGGAAACATTCGAATGGGCCGAATCTCACTTGGGAAACAGAGGATGACATGATGAGTCGCTATCCACATCTGTTTGCTGATGCATGATTCCGGGACGGAATCATCCTAAGGGGGAGAGAATTGTAACGCCCGGGTTTCGGCGCTAAGCATTTTTGTCAATGTAATAGTCTAGGTCAACTCTTGTAACTCTTTTTGAAGTAATAAAGTATTATGTGAATTATGTGTATTTATGTGCTTATAATTTAAATTATAAATGTATAATTAATAAATAATAAAAATAAGCGTCAAAATTAAAGTATAAGACAATCCCGATATCTCTACATAAAGTTGTAGAATATGTCTCAAGGTTTCCGTGCATATAAGGAACGCCGAAATCCGAGTTATAACGAAGAAGTTATGACCCGTCGAAGTTTTACGGTAAAACCGGCACGACACCGGGAAGCGTAAATAGTGAATTTACGATAGAGCGAGATTTAGCCTTAGCGATCTAAACGAAAGTCGTAGAATATGTTAAAATAAGAACATCGATAAAAAGAACGCCCAAATCTGACTTCGTATGAAGAAGTTATGATTTTTCGAAGTTTCGGAATAGCAGTGTACAACCCGAAATTCGAATATTAGATCGAGCGGTTTTTAGCCGACACGACCTGAACGAGAATCGAAGATCTCGTTAAGAGTAGCGTAACGAGAAAAAGATGGGTGAAAACGGATGTCGGATGAAGAAGTTATGAGGATTTAACGGACCAATCGTGTCCCGGCCCGTTAATAATATAAAATTTAAAATCAAGCCAAAACTAGCCGACGAAGTCTAAACGAAAGTTGTAGAGTACGTTCCCACCTTCGCGTGGATATAAAGAACGTTAAAAACGGAGTTCGTATGAGAAAGTTACGAATTTTTAAAGTTGGAAAGTAAACTTGCGAAACTGATGCATGAAAGGATGACGTGGCCGAACTCCCAGCCGTCGGATGAAATCGCTTCGGATGGTGACACCTGGTGCGAGGGTTACGCCCAGCGTAGCGAGGATACGCCTAGCGTCCGAAGAACGCCCCGCGTCCGAGGCCAAGTACGCCCCGCGTACTTCGGTTCTTATCCGTCCGATGGAGTGCAAGACAGCTGGTCCGAGGCTGGGAATCTTATCCGAGGAGTACGCCCAGCGTACCCTCGGTACGCCCAGCGTAATGTCCGAAGCCAGCAGCCTATAAATAGCTGCGAGGGCAGCCTTCATTTTCCACACCATTCTCCTTCTCTCTCTAAAATCTTTCTCTCTCTAGCCCATTTTAACCCCCTAAGCCCTAGGTAAAACCCTTAGCACCCTAGGAAAGCCCCGAGGCTCCCGGAGTCCCGAGAAAAAGGAGTTTTTCGGTTTCGAAACGCTGCTCCAATCAAGTCCCGGTTCTCGATAAAATTCGCTGTAAGCGTGCTACGCTTACGCAATTTTTAATATAACTTTCAAATAATTATAGGAATGTTGTTAGGTCCTTAAAATAATTATTTGGGCTATTATTATGAGTTATATCGAGTATTATTAACGCTTAATAATACTCGGACTAATTAATTTGTCGCGGTTATCGTTAAATTAAACCCTAGTGGTATCAATACTAGGTTTTATCGAAGGAATATCATTTTGAGAGTATCGAAGCGCTGTCCGAGTGCTGAGTCACCACCTAATCAGGTAAGTGCATAGTTACTTTCAGCTTACACATAGATATGAAGTATTTTATATAAATTACGTGCTATGTGTGCATATTATCTGAATACTTGCTATCTATGCTGGATGAACATTGTTATACATGTTTTCAATGATTTAAACTGTATATGTATTTTATATCTACGAAAATGTTGGGGTAAAACATGGGTAGATGTAATAGCTGATGTGTGATAAAATGATGAGAGGCCTCGATGTTGATGTTGTTGTTTCTGTCATCTAGCGGAGTATGGATGACGACCACGGACTCTTCTAGACAGTCCAGTGGAACACTAGCGGGCTCGCAACCTGTAGGTGTTTGTGAACGACGTGTTCACCGGTGTACTCCATCCTCCACATGGTTGCCTTTAGGACATTTATTGCTGAGGAATCCCCTTAGCAGTAGTGTCCGTCCCGATGATGATCCTTAGGCTAGGTCCCTTATGATAGGTGTTTAGGGACGTAAAGTGAGGATAACGGGAACGGGTAATCGGGTTATTGTTGATTGATGAAATTAATAAACTTATTTATTGTGGGTTGAAAACCCTATGTGCTCACCAGGCTCCCAAGCCTGACCCACTCAGTTTTATGTATTACAGGTAGTGGCGCATGAGCATAGATGTGATGTTTTGGACGAGGGATTACGGATATAGGCCTGTAGATATGAAATAATGTAGTAAGGCTTATATTGTACTGTTTATGCTTTTGATCTGTACGAACATGACATCCCAAGTCTTTTAATGAAATACATTTCTATGGAAATGCTTTTGATAAATCCTTATCATATTTTGTTTTGGGACAAATTCCGCAACACTTTCATTTAAAATGTAACTCTGATTTTTAAACAAAGCATAAACAAACCGGTCTTTTCTGGCCGTGATTTTGAGGACGTCACATTAGGGAATCAGGTTGGGTATTCCATTATGGACATGAGTTTAGTTGAGTACGGGTCAAGCGCATGTTCAATGCAGTATGGAGAGTGTTATAAGTTTGCGGGTGTAGCCATAGCATTCACTAGTAGCCAGATAGTGTTAGAGTGTTATAAGTCTGCGGGTGTAGCTGTAGCATTCACTAGCAGCCATATAGTATTAGAGTGTTGTAAGTCTGCGGGAGTAGCCATAGTATTCACTAGCAGCCAGAGAGTGATAGAGTGTTGTAAGTCTTAGGGTGTAGCCGTAGCATTGACTAGGTTGGTAGATGGCGTGAGTGCGTTGTTAGGATGCGGAAAGAACAGTAGTACCCACCAGTTCGGGTGTAGCAGTGAGGATATGGAAATCCACGAATTGGATTTCGGAATTACCCAGATAGATTAGACCTAGTTAAGCCAGTGATGAGACTGTAGAAGCGCCACTACATCTATGAGAGCAAGGAAGTAGTGGACTGCATAAGGTCATTCATGACATAAGGCTACCAATGGTCATGTGGCAATCACTTTTAACCTTGGGTTTGGTGACGTCAGCATTCGACGTATGGACTCGATCAGTTAGATCAGAAAGTTATTAGAGCCTCAGTGGCATGATAACTAGTGGCAACTAGTTCCAGAGAAGGATTTCATTCGGAAGTTGTGTGAGGAGACTAAGCGGGAGCCATTTGGCTTCGCACCCGGGCCGGAACCCGATATTTCAGATGATTGGCAAAAAATTGAGACCAAGTAGGTCTTGGTAGATGTTGGAAAGCAACCATGTGGCAGCATACAGTTTCAGGCAGTTTAGTGTTTCAGGCAGTTCAGTGTTTTAGGCAGTTCAGTGTTTCAGGCAGTTTAGTATTTTCAGGCAGATCAATGTTTCAGACAGTTTTGGATCTCCAGCAGTAATGGTATTTGAGGATCTCATGTAGGATAAGCATAACAGATTAATGAGTAATGCTTAGTCACCCACCTCAGGGTTCATTTATAATGATTTAGTATGAGTGGTCTGTCAGGGAATCAGACCATCTCAAGACAGCAGATATCAGCCAGAGTAGATATGGACTGTTGTGAGGAATCCGTTCTCCAATGGAATTTAAGTCTTTGCAAAGATTGGTCATGGCTACCCTGAGGAGGCTAGTGTGTGCCCAGGATGGTGACCATATCACTATAGTGGTTGGGTGTATAAGGAATGGTAAGAAATGATTTCTATGATGAAATCTAATTTAAGTGGGGGAGAGTTGTAACGCCCCGTTTATTTAAATAAATTAGTAAATGTAAGCCCCAGACTAATTTGTGAAGAATTTTAAAAGTCAGGGGTTAAAAGTGTAAGTTCGGGATTAAATTGAAAGGGATTTTGGAGGCCAGGGTGCGTTTGGTAATTTATCGACTTAAATTGAAAAGATTTGAAGGCTTAAGGGTTTATTGGTAATTTAGGGATCTATTATGAAAGAAATTTATGGGATCAAGGCTTAAAAGGTAAGTTTTGGATTCGATTTGTAAAGATTTCTGAAGGCAGTGTTAAAAGTGTAAAATATGGATATATTTCGAAATTAATTAGAGCTGGGGGGACCATTCTGGTCATTATGGAAAACTCTTATAATGGGATCGAGTATATAAGGATCTGTAACCCTAACCCTAGCAAACCCTTCCAGCCGTCATCTCCTTATGCCTCCCCCCTTCTTCACCTCCAGACGCCACCCTACCTTGCGGTTCCGATTAGATGAGTCCGGCAAGCAGGTTATTCCCCAACCGAGGTCATCCTTCCTCCGCCACCGTGAAGACAAGAAGTCGTTGAAGCCAACCCCCGAACATCGCAAAACTACCATGGCCGGTCAAAGGAGCATCGTGAAGGTGCTGTTGTCATGTGGGAATCATGGAACCACCAGAAACGCTGTCCCTCTCGAACGCTCCCTCTCTTCTCCCTCTTCTGTTTCATTTCCAGCTTTATCTGCCACTGACAACGCCGATCGTAGCCGCTGAACCTAGCTTATCCGTCCCCGTCTTCCTCCTTCGGGTCTTAAGTGTTACTGCGGGGTGGGTGCTCATGCTTTGCGTGTATGTGAGTGTAAATTGTTATTGCCCTCTTGTATTGTGCATTTTGTTGGCTGGCCGGCTGTTGAAGAGAGCCACCATGGTGGCTGCCACCATTTTGTTTCTGCCACCTTCGACCACCGTGTGTGGGGTGGCTGTGAGTACATATGGGTGTGTGCGGGTTTATTCCGATGAAGAGTAGCATGAAGTGTTCATTGGCCGGAAAATCAAAGAAAGCCACCGCCACCACCGTGAGGTGGTGGCTGCTGCCTTGTACCACCATGGGTGGGTGTATTTTAGTGTGTGTGTGTTTATTTTTGGGATTTTTGTTGTAATTTGTAACAAAAGACGCAATAATAATAGAAATCTCAAAATCACCACCGTAGGGTGGTGGCTGCCGCCTCCTGCCACCACCGGTCGCCTTGTCGGGCGGCGGTGTGCCTCGTTTGTGTTGTGGTTCGTTTGGAATGTTGGACAAGGGATTAAAACCCTAATGGGCTTGATAAGCCTTAATCGGCTCAATGAAGCTTAATGGACCTAAAAGCCCAAGCATGTGACTAATGGGCTTAATGATATCCTAGTTGGCCTAATAGGCCTAATAAAGCCCTAATTGACCTAAAGGCCCAACAAATTGATAAATGGGCTAGTATTTGGGTTGGAAACCCTAATTAGGGTTTGGAAATCCCTAATGCCAATAAAACCCTAATTTTGAGAATTTATCGGGAAACACACAAGAATTATTTAATAACTTGAAATATTAGATAATAATCATTGGCAGAAATTAATCTAAGCAATATTGGGCTTAATGGATTAAGTCCTAAGTGGGTTAAGATCTTAATGGGTTGAGTGAGAAACACTTGACCCTCATCGTCAATTTATGTGAAACCCTAATTTCACTTGGGCCTGGAGTTGGGCCTTTCCTTTCGGCTTTGGTAATTGGTTTATTAATGGGTCATCGAAGAATAATTAAATGGACTACAGTAATTAGTTGGGCTTTAGGGTAAGGCCCATATGAAGGATTGGGCCTAATTTGGAAAATTGGGCCATGGACGGGCCATAGTTTGGGCCTTGATGGTTATATGATATTGGGCCAATAGAATGTCAAATGTTGGACTAGACTAAATGGTTAAGCCTTTGATCAAGACCATGTAGGGACTTGGGCCCAATTGGGAAAATTGGGCATATATGGGCCATAGTTGGGCCTTGGTCCATTACTAGACTTTTGGGCCTTTGGATTGGGCCTTGGGCTTGAGTCAAGCTAAGATAGGGGTAAAGTAGTCTTTTACCCCATGTATGGACTTATGGTTATGAGTTGGAACCCAATTATTAATTGGGTGTTATTTTGATAATTGACAGATTCGGGAATATGTCATCTAGCAGCTAGGGTTTTGTCAGCGGGACTTCAGCAGTGAGAGGCGAGTTTCCTTCCAGTAGGAGCAGGTCTACGGCCACAATGTCGGCGCGTTTAGATGAAAGTAGTTCCGGGCTGTCGTCCGATGCCGGGGGTAGTCCCGAGAAGTAGTTTTTTATGCTTGATGTCTTTATGATTCATGCATGTATATGTGATTATGTTATATGTTTACGATCATGTTTATGATATGTTCATTTTATTCCGGACTTCGGTTAGATGCAGCGGGCAAGGCCCTAGTTATTCCGGACTTCGGGCCAATGCAGCGGGCGAGGCCCTAGTTAGTCCGGACTTCGGTCCGATGCAGCGGGCAAGGCCCTAGTTATTTCGGACTTCGGTCTGATGCAGGCCCTAGTTATTCTGGACGTCGGTATGATGCAGTGGGCGTGGCCCTAGTTATTCCGGACTTCGGTCCGATGTAGTGGTCAAGGCCCAATATTTGCTTTATATGTTATTGTATGGTATGTGGTAGTTTGGGGGAGCTTACTAAGCTTCGTGCTTACAGTTTCATTTTTGTTTTCAGGTACTCATTTTTCAAAAGAGGAGCTCGGGAAGATTGCAGTGCACACACCATCTGTTCAGGCTGGGATGTTTATACTCTGATATTTTGACAATTGTTACGATATTTTGATATTCATTGCTTATGATTTTTATATGATGTTCGATAACTATGGTTTTATTATTAAATTAAAACAAAATTTTTAGACTGTATTTTTGGGATGTTACAACTATACCTATTATAGTTTTTTGAAAGTGTGTTCCATTAGAATGAAAACCTTGGTGTATTACCTGTTGAAACATGAAGTGAACCTCTTAATTTAGTCTTCCGCAGCCTACAAGCATCCGTAGTCAAGCTTCCATCAGCAGCCTCATCCGATGTCATCTAGTCAACCGCAGTCTTCTTACTTGACTTAGTTTATTTTTATCTATCTTTATGTAATACTCTCTATTGTCTAGTATGCCTTGCATAGCTACTCTTAGAGAGTGAATCAAATGTAATTCTTAAGTCTCTATAAATAGAGCTCACTCTTTCTCAATCAAATAGACATCTCTCTTTAACACATTTATCACTCTGAATTATCTTCAAGTATTTTCTCTTACGCATCTCATATCTTTCTTACTCTCTAAATCCTCTCGAACATAACTGTTAAATACTTCTCTTTGGAGCAAGTCGTTCGTGACTTTATCACTAAGATTGATCTCACTCACTAACTTGGTTTGAATGCATTCCTTGTTATGAATCAACTTATGTGTTTACTTGATATATCACTTGCTGTCATTTATGCTTCCTTACATTTCCGCAACTAACTATCTAACTATCTAACTCATTAACTTATTGTTGTTGAGATTTTAGATCCTTTGAGATTAACTAATTCCGCAACTATACTTGTTCTAACGTTTGTTCAAGTGTGTCTCAAGTTTTTCTCTCAACAATCGATATTAGAGCCATAGTGGTTGCTCTTTGAAAAACGGAACTCTGATTTTCAAAGGGCCTTCTATACCACTGAAGCTCATTTCTTAAAACAAAAAAAAAAACAAGGAAAAATGGCACAAGCACTTTCTCTAAATGTTTCCAAAAGTGTTGGTGGTTTAAATCGAGCTCCAATATTGGTGGCAAATGAATACCATCACTGGTCTCAAAGAATGGAAAGATACTTAAGGTGACTTGGTAGAGATGTATGGTGATATGTTGAAGAAGCGCCACATGTCCCTATTCTTACAACTGTTCAAACTGATGGCGCCACAGCCAGACTAGGAGGAGGACAACCAGTCATGAACCTTCCCACCAAGGATGATCTTTGATAAAATGGAAAATGATGTGTTGCTTTTTATGAAATCTCTTGTGGAGTTGCTCCTGACAACCTCGACATTATCATAAACTGTAAATCAGCAAAAGAGATCCGGGATGTTCTTAAGAACTTGTATGAAGGCTTAGAACAAGCTCAAGATAAGAAGCTCACAACTGCACTCAATAAATTCAACAACTTCAAAGCTCATGCTGGCGAAAGTTTAGAAGACTCTTTCAAAAGGTTCAAGCTGATAGTTACTAAGTTATCAAATGCTGGCACCATCCGCAGTAACCATGAAACAAACCTTAAATTTCTCAACGGTTTGGGAAGACATTGGACTACTGCTAAGATGATAGTTCAAGGAGATAGAAAGATTCGTTCCCTGTCTCTCTACAAGCTATATGGGGAATTGCAAGCACAAGAATCCACCGTACTCAAAGACTGTACTGACTTCGGAGGACCACTTGCTCTTGTAGCACAAGCTCCTCTCAACCAGTCTTACTCTCCCTCGTATGACACTTCACCGCAGTCATACGAAGCTGACTCAGAGTATGATGATGATGAAGAATTTCAGAAGGCTATTGCTCTTGTTAGTAAACAGTTCAACCGGCTACCACCTCACTCTTTTCGCAAGAATCAACAATTCAACAAACCTCCTTTCAAACGTAACTTCAACCCACAAAACAATCACTCTCATTACCCTAAAAACTCTTACCGACAACCGCAATCTCAAAACACTCAACCAAAGGAGGCACCGCAGTCCATTCAAACCTCTGACTCTGGTACTCCTTCAGAAGCCAAAAGTGATGGTGTAATATGTCACAAGTGCAACAAAGAGAATCATTTTGCAAAGGATTGCAAAGCTAACGTGGTGAAAGACAGAGCATTCTACCTTAGAATGGCTCAAGAACTGGAGGAAAAGGAAAAGGATAGGGCGTATGTGGCTCATGTCAAAAGAGACCATGAAGTTTGGTCATCCGGAGATGAAGAAGAAACCATCAACAATATCAAAGTAAAAGGCAAGATCTGCATGCTAGCAACTGCTGATGATGATGATGGGTCTACAAAGCTGGAAAGGAACTACTGCTACATGGCAAAGGATGGAACTCTAAGCATCGTCGAACATGTAAAACTCATGATCCAAACTCTAAACTATAACATGCATGACTGTCAACCTTTCATAGACAATCTTAATGACACATGTGATGCCGTCCTTTCAGACTACAACATAGCCTTATATGAGAATGACATAGCGTCCTAAGAGATGTTTCATATGAGAGGACGACTGGACAACAAAAGACTCAAAATGGCCATGTTAGAAAGAGATTTACAGTTAGAAAAAGGTGCAAGAATGTTGAGTGAAACACAACTAGAGATAGCTTTGAACCAGAGAGATTTAGCTCAAACTGAGATTGTACGCATAAATCTATTAATAGAAAATTTGTTCAATGAAAGTGAAGCTATTGAAAATTTGGTTATAATGGAACCGTGGACAATACATACAATTGGGATTAGTCCAATGGATATCCTACCGCAGAGGATTCCTCACCCCGGTTTAAAAAAGATCGACTCTATGTCCCTCCGGACCGAGAATTTCATTTTCCAGTCAATGACAAGACTTTTCCTGAAGATATCAGAACACACTTCGGTAGACTTCATAATCCAAGTAATAATTGTGTCATTGAGGAAATTGCGCCTGAGGTTTCGGATCACACATGTGATTAACCTCCTATATGTAGCACAATCAACCCAAATTATCAGACCTCATCCGTTGTTGATGAAGAGATTGTCATAGAAAGTCCCGAAGTCTCACAGGACTTTCCACCCTTATCCTCAGATCGCAGTGCCTCTCACTGCAATCACGACTCTCAGAAAAATCTCACTCCATTCAGAACTCAGACTTACGCTATGGTAGCTAAGTCTTCCTTACCAAAGTCTACAATCAAAAGTTATGTGACTCTTCAACCAATTCACCATGAACTACCCATAGAGAACTTTGAAGTAGGTCAATGCTCTCAAAACCCTGAATCTTCAAGTTCAGATGAGTCAAGCCCTCGTTGTCAAAACTTTTCAAAGGCTTCCAGGAAACCGTAGTTGAACACTAATGATTGCAGATCTCCAAAAACTTTAGCAAAAAAGGCTTTCAAAGAGGATATTCGATCTTGAGGCACAAATCGACAAACCTTTTCTAAAAATAAAAGACATACCAGATTTCCAAAATCTAAGAGTCCATAAAAGTTTGTTTTTACACACTATTTTTCGAAAAACTATCCCATCAAGAAAACATGCAAAAAGGAATGTGCAGTTTCAACATCCATTCCTCACTCATCTGACAAAACGCAAAAGAAAGAAAGGTCTTTTCGAAACAATGGTTTTCAAATCTATTCCTCAGATGATCCAAAATGGAAGGGTATCTTAACCACTCCAACACTTTTAAAATCACATCAAAATTTCAACAAGTGGAAGGGCATTTTACCAAATCCCAAGAAAAGGTCCAAGGTTTATACACGTGCAAAATCTTCTTCGAGACAAACTTTTTCTAAATCCAACAGCACACATGTCAGATCATACCAACCTCAGACCAGTCATAAATCAACCACATCCTTCCGACCGCTGACCAAACAAAGTGCCAAAACAAAATACAAAATGTCAGCTTGTCAATGTCAATGTAGTTGTCAGAAAAAGTTATCTCATGTCAAAACTGATCCTTTCAGAAACCTTGTAACTTTTCAAAAAGGCACAACGCTCCAAAAACTCATAAACACCCAGGACTAGGATTGAAAGTTGACACGAAACCAGTCCCTGCAACCTCTTTTCATGCATTAATCAGAAACTCATCTATTGTCCCAGGCTCCAAACTAGTTTGGATGCCTAAACTAACCGTGTAATTTTCAGGCCTTGTGCAAGGAGGAAGAAGAAGAATAATGGTTAATTGACAGTGCCTACTCCTTGCACATGAAGGGAAGGTTGGAATACCTTCGATATTTTAGGCCAATTTGCAAAGGTGGAAATGTCACATTTGGGAACAATGCGAATGGGATAATCCGAGGTTATAGTGTTCTCACTACGGGAAACTTCTCTATGCAAAAGGTTGCTTATGTAGAAGACCTTAAACACAATCTCATCAGTGTTGGTCAACTATGTAAAGCAGGCCATCGTGTTGAATTTGATGACCAATTTTGCTATGTAATGACAAGCGATAAGAGCACTTGTCTGATCAAGTCTAGATCCGAAGGTACTATGTACCCTCTGGATGTATCTCTGAACATAGGCAAACTACAGTTATGCTTTCTATCTAAAGCCGTATCCGAAGTCAGCTGGCTACGACACCGTAAGCTTACTCATCTTAACTTCATATACATCAACAATTTGGTCATCGGAGAACTAGTCAGAGGTCTTCCAATCCTCAAGTTCAATAATGATACTCTCTGTCCTGCATGTGAGTGTGGAAAGCAATTCAATGCAAGTCACCTCACGGTGATTGACTCCTCAATATCTGAGCCATTGGAACTCTTACACATTGATCTCTGTGATCCATCTACCGTAGCCAGTCTTCATCACAAAAAATACATACTGGTTATTGTGGATGACTTCACACGTTTCACATGGGTCTTCTTTCTTCGACTCGAGTCAGAAACACCGCAGGTGATGATCAACTTCATCAAGGAAATCGAACTTTAGATCAAGTTACCTGTCAGACGTATCCAAAGTGATAATGGAACCGAGTTTACTAACCACCTTCTAAATAGTTTCTTGGTCTCCAAAAAAATTACACACAACTTCTCAGCTCCTTACACACCACAACAAAATGGGGAAGTAGAACGAAGGAACCGCACTCTCGTAGAAGCTGTTAGATCTATGCTCAATTTTGCACACCTTCCTCTCTACTTCTGGGCCGAAGCAGTGGCCACAGCCTGTTTTGTACAAAATCGAAGCATTATGTGCAAACGTCTCAACAAAACACCGTATGAGGGCCTTAACAACCGCAAGTCAAATGTCCGATTCTTTCATATATTTGGGTGTAGATGCTTCGTAATCAACAACAGAGATCATCTCAACAAATTCGCACCAAAGTCTGATAAAGGCATCTTCCTTGGCTACTCCACTACAAGGTTGCTTATTGAGTTCTCATTAGACGCACAAGTTTGATAATTAAAAGCTTCGATGTGAAATTTGATGACTATCACATCCGCAACACCGCTCCATCAACTGAAACCACAACAATTCTAGAAAGTGATATTCCTGCCTCTTCGGTTCCATTAAATCTAGTTGAAGTAAACTATGACGATCTCTTGATCCGGTAGATACAGCTAAGTTATCCAAAGTTCTAGTGTCTCTAGAAGCTCAGCAGCAGCATGCAGATGTATCTGGTCCAACAATGTCCGAAGATGTATCACTAAATACTTCCACCTCGCCGTTTGAGGGGGAAAACTTCACTTCGGACCATACAACAACCATCGAGGTTCCAGTACTAGAAGATGAAGCTCCAATCCGTAGAGAGTTTCAACCATCAAACGTTTCTTCGGATTCGGATGATGAAAACATAGAAAACATTGACACAAGAACAGAGTCTATGATTAGTACTCTTCCATCCGAAATCTAGGGGGAATCTTCGCAGGTTCAAGGCGAACTCCCTTCTACACTCCAGGGGGAACCTTCGCCATCTTCCCAAGATAACTCTGATCCCGCCTTCCCAATTCAAGACAATTTAGCAGGATGTTCTCAAGTCCAGGGGGAACTGCCTTCTCCAACCGCATAGTCTTCTGATATTGAAGGCATTCCCTCCACCGTAGCTGTTGATCATCAGTAACCCCGTCTACACGTATGGACGAGAGACCACCCACCAGGTCATATTATAGGCAACCCGTCTGCAGGAATCCAGACTCGATCATCCAAGGAATTATCCGATCACTGTCACTATGCAGTGTTTTTGTCCTTAATCGAACCCCGATCGATCAAAGAAGCATTACTTGAACCAGACTGGAATTCCGCAGTGCAAGAAGAACTAGTAGAATTAAAAAGGAACAAGGTATGGCAGCTCGTTCCAAAACCGCAAGGCCACACCATTGTTGGCACTAGATGGGTGTACAAGAATAAGTTAGATGAATCTGGTGCGGTCGTCAGAAACAAGGCAAGACTAGTTTCCAAGGGATATAGTCAACTTGAATGCATTGACTATGATGAAACGTATGCTCCGGTAGCACAAATGGAAACTATCCTGATCTTCTTAACATACGCAACGCACAAAAATATCAAGGTTCATCAAATGGATGTGAAAAGTGCTTTTCTCAATGGCAAATTAAAAGAAGAGGTTTCTCTTCAGCAACAACGGGCTTCGAAAGTATTGAATTCCCAGACCACTTCTACAAGCTTGAAAAAGTAGTCTACGGTCTAAAACAAGCCCCAAGAGCATGGTACGAGAATCTATCTGAATTTCTTGTCTCTTTCGGTTACAAACGAGGAGTGATTGATCCCACTTTATTTCAAAAAGCTAATGGTGATCATCTAATGTTTGTACAAATATATGTGGATGATATCATTTTCGGCTCAACTGATCAAAAGATGGTGGATGAATTTGCTAAGCTCATGACCAATAAGTTCCAAATGAGCTTGAATAGAGAGATTAACTTCTTTCTAGGACTTCAAGTGAAACAAGGCCCTCAAGGGATATTCATTCATCAAGAAACATACACCTCGGAACTGTTGAAGAAATATTCAACGGACAACTGTTCTTTGGCTAAGGTCCCCATGGCCTTCGGATATAAGATATTTGTTGATCCCTCAGGCGAATCTGTTGATCACAAGACTTATAGAGGTATTATTGGCTCTTTGGTGTACCTCACCGCAAGCCAACAAGATATAGTCTTTGCAACGGGTGTATGCGCAAGGTACCAGGCTGACCCAAAAGTGTCTCACATGACCGCAGCCAAACAAATTCTATGGTACTTAAAGGGTAGCAAAACTCTTGGATTATGGTATCCCGTAGGAAATGATTTCAGTCTTCAAGCATTCACTGATGTGGATCATGCCGGATGCAAACTTGATCGCAAAAGCACCTCAGGTGGATGTTAATTTCTGGGTGGAAGACTAGTCAGCTGGTCATCAAGGAAACAAAATTGTGTATCATTGTCTACCGCAGAAGCTGAATATGTGGCCGCAGCCAGTTGTTTTTCTTAAGTCTTATGGATGAAAACACAACTACTAGACTCCGGATACAGAATGTTGTAGATACCAATCTATTGTGACTCTGAAAGTGCTATAACGATTTCTCACAATCCTGTTCAGCACTCCAAGACCAAGCATATTGAACTACGGTATAACTTCATCAAAGACCACATCCTGAAAGGTAACAATTAACATTGAACTAATTTTTGTCCATACTCATGAAGAAATTGCTGATGTATTCACAAAGGCACTTGACTCTACAAAACTCAATAGTTTCTTACAAATGTTAGGAATGATGAATCCAGACCCACAATTCTTTTTGAATTGATAGGTACCGCAGACCATCCTTGGTCTCCGTTACGGTCCTAGTTGAAGTTATTTATGATAGATGGTTTTGATATCCTATGTACCGCATCCATATATCATACTTATACTTCAATGGTCATTATTGTTTGTTATGACTAAGCTTTCTTCAAGTGCTCATCTCAGTTCTTCTACCGCAGTCATCCATCCGACGATATATGATCCATCCGCAATGAAATTTCAATCCGCAGTCACTTTAATGGATTTTCAAACTGTTACATTCTTTTGAAAAAAAAACATGGTGTGCTATTTAAAGATCCTTCATTAAATAGAGAAAACATTAAAGATAAACATTCTTTGTGTAACTGTCTCATCCTTTTTGAATAAACCTCGTGTCAGACCTATTTTAGGTATGATGACAAAAAGAAAGATTTTCCAAATCAAATCCTTTTAATCTGTCTCTTCCTATTACCCTAAAACATCTAATTCATTACAACTTCCTTTTACCCAACTGATTAATCTCACCCTCACCACACGTTCTCCAGACGTGGTCTTAAACCTGACATTTCATTAAATGCAAACCTCTTTTTGGCAAATCTCAAAATACAGATTTAATCCTTTTCTTAATCTGTGGCTGAGATTAACTCTCTTAATTCGAAATAAACACCCAAACATTTTACCCAAATTCACTTAGGGTAAAATCGTTTCCCTCTCCCTTAAGCCACTATAAACCCCTTTCTTCTTCCCAAAGAAAATTTTACGCTCTCTGAACTTCAATCTTCACCTTGCACTATGTTTTTCCTTCCCTTTCAAAGCTTCTTCAAATCCCTACAATGGTGAAATCAGGTGTATCCAAGAAACACTCCAAGGCATCTGGATCGGTGAACCCTACTGGTTCAGACTCTACCTCAAGACATCCTACGCCTTCGATTGCCTCTAGCAACTTCAGAGTTGTGTTCAAAGAGCATTCCTTCTACAATGCTCCAACAAAGTTGATGATCAAGTTCTTATCAAATCACCCACTGTTTGGACCCTTTGATTCGTTCACATACGTTGTTCCTCTTTCAACCCTATTCAAGTGTGCCTTCTCAGCGTATCGACCACTCGAGAATCCTCAAGAGGTGCATTTAAACCTAGTTAACGATTCTTTGGTCATTCTGACTAAAGAAAAATTTCTTACTGCCATTAACCTTCTTGTTCATCCTCAATCAAGATCTTTACTCCATCCATGGCGGACATCCTTTCTGCGCTTTACCAGATGGGATACCAAAAGAAAATCAAAGGCATTGGAGAATTCAAGAAAAACCAACTGTCTGCGATCTGGCAATTTGTTTGCCGTTTTGTGATCCGCAGTCTATCCGGCAGAACCGGAGGCACGGATAACATGGGACTCAAGCTCCTAGAGCTAGTATGGAGTATCTTCACCGGCCATGACGTCAACTACGGTCAGATACTATGGGATGATTTCTTGCAGTACATTCCAAAGGAATGCCCAATAGAGAACCCTACCGAACTCACGTTTGCAAGGTTCTGGTCTCTATGCATCTCAGACCTCCATGCGGATGCAAGAATTAGCATGGGCAACGACATCAACCTCTTTGTCACCAAGGATCTCAAAAGGTACAATCCCTCATCTGATCAGTCTGTTTTTGGACCCATTAGAAGACTACCAACCCACATTCTCTCTACTCTTGGTATTGAGACTGCTGATGTCTCCGATCATATTGAGGCTACGGAAGGTATTTCCCCATACCTTCCTACCCCGCCTCTTCAAACCCCATCCGCAATCATTGCCCTTGGTAGTACTGCAGTCCTTTCTTCCACAACTCTTTCCAACATGTCTTTATGCGAAAGACGCAAACAGTTAGTCTCTGGTCGTCAAGGCCCCCGCAACACCAAGAAACAAGGAACTCCCAAAAAGGATGCTTCCAAACAAGCCAATCCCTCAAAGAAAAGAAAAATCACCCCACCTGTGATAACACAAGTTGAACCAAGCAAACATTAATCTCCCTCTCCCTCTAGTAGTGATTCTGATGAGGATGATCAACCCATTGCAATTCTTAAGGAAAGAAAAACCAATCCTACAAGCCAAATGCATGACCAGACTGATACCTCAGCCTCTCAAAAGGCTCCGGTAGTCCTTGGGGTGGCCGCACACCCATTCGAATCAACCATCCAATACCACTCAGGCGCAAGTGGTGTGTCTGCTTCACCGCAACATGGAGACTCCCCCTAGGTCAATCCCAAGAGGATGGATATGGTTCCCGCCCTAAGGTCTCCAGATCTTCCCGTCTTCATTTCTTTTCTCCAGAGGAATTGCACTTCATACTTTTGTCTTTTACCCAAACACTACAAACACCATCCCAACCGCAAGGCGACTCTTCAGACTTTGCCAGAACTGAGCCGAGGCCAGACTTGACTTTAGGTCAAGGAGACCAAGGAAACTTAGGAAATCCTACTCTACTTACATCCGTAACAGGTGGTTTAGGCATGGTGAGCACTAATGTGCAAGGATCCGTGAACCCGAGGGAACCTTGGTGCGATACCAAGGAATTGACGATATCAATCTGAATGATTCTTGGAGCAAGTATCAACCATCTAATGAAGCTGAAGCCAAGAAATATGTTGCTTTCCGTAGGGCATTCCAAGCAAGAAAGGCAAGATAAACAAAGCAGCTTTAGCAGAAAAAACAAGAGATCCAATCCATAGCTAAGTATTGGGCAGACGCAATCAACAATGCCAATACCGTAGCTACTTTCTGCAAGCTTCAAGCTCTGATGGACAACATGGCTGATACTATCCACAAAGCTCAAGAGGTGACTGATGATCAGACTCCTTTAAAGCCCCATCCATCTCCAACTGCCAAAGACTCTCAAGATGCAGGAACCGAAATCGAAGTTAGCTTTGCTCCCACCTTCGGTTTTGATGATGTTGATGTACAGGAGGTTAATCAGCCCAGTCCTTCGGATGATGACCTCATGATGTTTGTTGAAGAAGATGAATTAAGTGGTTCTCAACACTCAACCTCTAAGCCTAAGGAGAAAAAGAAAAAGAAGAAGATGGTCGTTTCAAGAAAATAATTCTTAAGTCTTCAATCCAAGGTAGACCAAATACTTTCCGCAATCAAGTCAACTCAACCGCAATCCGAAGACCATCCTGTACCGCAGTCCTTGATTGAAAGGATTGAAAGGGTTGAGACAAGGGAACGTATGGCTGCTGAGAGAATTTCTCTCAAGGTAGAAATAGGAATTCGGTCCCGTGATAACAATCGTCAAGCTGATCACAAGCAATTCATGGCTGCTGCGGAGCGCCTCATATCTATGGTATCCGCAATCAAAGACAACCTGCAAACAACCATTGCAGACCAATCTTCTCTTTCCCAGAAACTGATAGCTGAGACTCACACTACTTATCAATCCACTATTTCAGTCCTCCATGCAACTATCAACAGACTCCAACGATCTTTATCTTCAAACTTCCATGGTCCTAAAATTCTCCAACTGACAAAGGAGATTCATCGGCTACTCTTTAGCACCACCATTCCTGACAATCAGCAACTGGCTGATGTTCTCAAAGCCCATTTCCAGGAGGTGTGTGCCAAAGTCGATGGTCTCAAACAATGGCTTGAGGAGGCTCCGGGTCTGAACTCCTCAAGAGGGGGAAGTGAAGAAGACAATCGAGAAGGAAAACACTATGAAGAAGATCATCAATCCAACAATGCTTCTCAGAAAATCCCTTCACCACAATCATCTCATCATAAGAGTCCAAACAATCAATCTCCCCCACCGCAACAAAAAATCGTTCCATCCCCCTAAACAACCTGAGACTCCCCCTCGCTTTAAGAAACTGGTGGATCACATGTCTTCTCCAAGATCAAATGACTTCCCTGTCACCAAACAGAAGAAAGCTGACTAGAAAGTAGCTAAACTTGCTGAGCTCATATGGAGAGAATGCGGTTTTGACATTGTGATGGATGAATCCTTGATAAATTCCTGGATCAATCCCCACCGCAGACTGCTGGATGACGGCTACAAACCATACCTCACTTATGCTGGACCCCCTTTGGATGGCTACTGGGATGTTCCTATGTCCCCAAATGCTAAGTACTTCATAGTATTTGAGCAGTTTGACCGTAGCCTTCCTGATCACAAAAGACTGCCAATGGAATTCGAGAGACTTAACCGATTTTATGCAAAGCATGCCTCTCCTATTGAGAAGATCTGGTCTAACGATAGACCATCAGCAATTAAGAACTTCAAGCACCGCAAATTCATGAAGGCTGGCTTCGTGCAATACACACTCACAAGAAGGAATCAGGACTATGTCCGCACCCATGCTGACTTCCCCTGTATGAACCCAAAAGAAGTTTTTCTTATAGAAAATGTGTTCCAAAACAAGTGTGAAAAGCATCCGAAGATGAAGATAGCACTTGAAAGGGCAAGTATTTATCTGAAGGAAACTATCTGCGACTTCGCAAAGATCGATGTGGATATCCACCCAGCCATTGCCAAGAAGTTTGATCTACCACCACTAGATCCTGCACCAATGCTAACCGAAGGCTACCAAGAAAGATCCCTGGGTGCTACAAACTTCCCTGAACTTGGAGTCATCTTCAAAAGGAAGACCGATCAAGTCAAGTACTTCATTTCCATGATCTCCATGAACTACCTCACAAAGAACCAGCTTGAAATCTGTTGAACCGCAGTAGAAAAATCGAAACATACGACTGCCTAAGTCAAGTTCGAGATTTTAAGGAGGATCACTTGGTTGGAAAATATCAAGAAGTTTTGGCGGATTCTGATCAAGTTTCTTAAACTTGATAAGTGAAGAAAAATTAGAGGTCACTTAGGGGGAAATTGTTGAAACAAGAAATGACCCTCTTAATTTAGTCTACCGCAGCCTACAAACATCCGCAGTCAAGCTTCCATCAGCATCCTCATCCGAAGTCATCTAGTCAACCACAGTCTTCTTACTTTACTTAGTTTATTTTTATCTATCTTTCTGTAATACTCTCTATTGTCCAGTATGCCTTGCATGGCTACTCTTAGAGAGTGAATCAAATGTAATTCTTGAGTCTCTATAAATAGAGCTCACTCTTTCTCAATCAAATAGACATCTCTCTTAACACATTTATCAATTTGAATTATCTTCAAGTATTTTCTCTTACACATCTCATATCTTTCTTACTCTCTAAATCCTCTCAAACATAACTGTTAAATACTTCTCTTTGGATCAAGTCATTTGTGACTTTATCACTAAGATTGATCTCACTCACTAACTTGGTTTGAATGCATTCCTTGTTATGAATCAACTTATGTGTTTACTTGATATATCACCTGCTGTCATTTATGCTTCCTTACATTTCCGCAACTAACTATCTAACTATCTAACTCATTAACTTATTATTGTTGAGCTTTTAGATCCTTTGGTATTAACTAATTCCGCAACTATACTTGTTCTAACGTTCGTTCAAGTGTGTCTCTAGTTTTTCTCTCAAAATTACCAATTTTGCATGTAAAGTATAACATTAGTAATAACGTTGTTTTACGTGTTTAACATTTATACAAAAAATGTAGATGAAGCATTAGAGACCGTATGTAAAGATTTGTGTTTTTAACATAAGTTATTCTTGTTTTGCACTTGTATTTTACCCCCCCCCCCCCCCTAAAATATAGAAAAGACGTGAAATATAGGGGTATGAATTCACCTGGTAGAAGTGACGATTTGATTAAAACGATGCTTTGCTCGGGCAGCACTTCGACCGGAAAGTGGTAAATTTCTTGGGAATCTCGGGGCTTTGAACTTCCGTCAGAGCTTGGATGTGAAACCGGGATGTCGGGGTAGTCTCGAGAGGGTAGAAGTATAAAATTTGGGGGAGAAAGTAGTGAACTAGCCACCAAAACCCGGAACCCTCGCATCCTTTATATAGGGTTGGAAGAGGCCTCGAACGCGGGGCGTTCCTGCGAAGAACGATGGGCGTTCTGGAGCGCAGGGTGCTCCCTCGTACGCAGCGTGTTACAGAGTCCTCATACGTCATTGTTTACGATCTTCGGACTTGATGTGTGATGGGAATGGCTCTAGGGTACGAACGCGGGGCGTTCTTAGGAATGCAGGGCGTTCCCTTCGGACTAGCCTCGAAGTTTGTGCCCTGATCTTTAAAAATTTGTAACTTTCACGTACGAGCTCCATTTTTTATGTTCTTTATATCCGCGCGTAGGTGAGAATATACTCTAAAACTCTCGTTTAGACTTCGTCGGCAAATTTTGGTTTTATTTTTAATATTATATTTTTAATAGTCCGGGATAGGAAAAGTCCGTTAAAAATTCATAACTTCTTCATCCGACGTCCGTTTTCGTCTGTCTTTTTACTGTTGTACTACTATTGTCGAGACCTTCAATTATCGTTTAGGTTGCGTCGACTAAAAAATTGCTCGATCTTTATTTCGAGTTTTTAGCTGTCTACTATTATTATGAAACTTAGAAAAATCATAACTTCCTCATACGAAGTCAGATTTGGACGTTCTTTTTATGCACGTTCATGGTTTAACATAATCTATGACTTTCGTTTAGATACCTAAGGCTAAAAATTATTTTATTGAAATTTCACTTTTTATGCTTAACAGTGTTTTACCGGTTTTGTCACGAATCTTTGATTGGTCATAACTTCTTCGTTATAAATCAGATTTGAACGTTCTTTTTATGTATCTCAATTGATACTTTTGAACATTTCATTTTTGACTCTATTTTTATTATATCAAAAGTAGATTACAATACTTGACTTAGGTCATTACATTGACTTGAAATACCAGGTTGTCACATCCGACCAGTCTCAGCCTCCTCTCTGTTCGTGATGCTACGTTCTAGCCACACCAACGTTGTGCCCTGCTGCCGGCGACAACGAGAACCACCCGCTTTTTAGACCGTTCCGCAGCAGCTAGCCGCCGCCACCCCTTGTACAACCAACGAAGGAGGCTGTTGCATCATTTCTTTCTCCGATTGCCATGAGCCACCGTGAGGGTGGCTGTGATTGGGTGTGTTCCCTTGCTCAGTTCGTAACCCGTAGGTTTTTTGAATAATCAAACACATTTTACTTAATTCTTAAAATAACATATCTTAAATAAAACAAATGTTGATTTAGAAAATGCATTACGTACTCGAGGACTTTCGATTGGAATCAAATCACTATTGTAGTAATTTCTGATTGCATTTTTACTGTCAATTGCAGTGATAGAGAATACCAATTGCAAACTATCTTTTGGTTGATAAATGAATTTATTGATTTATAAATTAAATTGGTGATTGCTTTATGAACTATAAATGAATTGACATCATGATTCTTGGTATAAGACTGAAAGTCTAGAAATTGACTCATCGAGTCTTATGTAAAAGTAGTTTGGTCTTTGGCCTTTGCCCTTTGGACTTTCGATTGGAATTAAAATTAAACTTTAGACAATACTCCCTCCGTCCCAAATTGATAGTCCACTTTTGACTTTTTAATTTTTTTTTTCTTTAACTTTGACCTTAAATATTTTTATTTGTGTTATATATTACTTGATAAAATTTATAACAATGAAAAAACATTTAAAATACAATTCATTCATATATTTTGCATCAAGTATTATCTATAAAAAACAAAAATATTTAAGGTCAAAGTTGAAGAAAAAAGACTTCAAAATTCAAAAGTGGACTATCAATTTGGGACAGAGGTAGTATAAAATATAAACATATAATTCTAAATTTTTTAAGGGGCGGGTTATAAACGGAGTGGATCGGTGATGATCCATACCCAACCCTTTTAATAAAAGAGTTAGTGGGTACGTGTCGTTAACAGGTCAAAGAATGAAAAACTGTGCTCCAAACCAATATAATTTGTAAGAGTTTGGATCGGATCAAGGTCAAAACCCACTCCATTATCAGACCTAACAAATAGATAAAAAGTAGATCATTCACATTAACTTTCTGTACTCATATGGTTAATTTTACGGCTATCTTTTATGATTTTATCTAAACTATAAATAAAATAAAAATTCTATAAATTGACATTAACTAGTAAAAAAGTCCACACTACTCTGCGGGTTTGAATGATATGTGTGCCAAACAATAAATTTGGTACCATGACAAGGTAATCACTTGTAATCAGGTGATGTGAAACTTGATTAAATAAAATAAAATAAAATATAAAAACATAACATGCAGATTATAAAAACACTTATTTCATTCTGATATTACATAAAAAAACAAAAAAAAAGAACATCAAAGTTTTAGTTCATAATGGGTTTAAGTTCAACATATAAAGATTAAAAGAGTCTTAAAGTGGCATATCAATGGTTCTATATGTAATAATTTCAACACCTAAATAACGAAGAGGATCAAGAACAACAACATGCGGTTTTTTAAAAACCACACGAACAGCCGTATTCCGAGAAAGATTGTTTAAGGTTGTTGTTATTTAAGAGTTCCTTACCTAGACAAACCACTTACATTTTTGTGTCCTTTAATCCACGAAAAACACCTTGAATGAGAAGTGAATTACAATTGCAAGAGCAACATGTGGCCTAACTTTCGGAAACCGTTGTGCCGGAATACAGATAAGTGAAGCCTAGTTAACCAATCAATATATGAAAGAGTTAATTCTTTAAATTCACTAAAGCGTATATGGAAAAATAAATATGTAGTTGTTATGTACCTAAGCTTAGGCAGTGGCGAGGGTATGTTAAGGTTTGGTGGGTCACTTGACCCACCTATTTTTTTTTTTTCTATATAATAAGGTATGTGCAATTAAAATCGGTGACCTATCTTAATTAATTTGAGCGAACTACCCTACCTTAGTATTTTAGAAAAATAAGAGAGACGATGCTACGTTATAGTCAAGATTGTCGACACCCCCTGATTTTGGATTTTTTTTTTGTGATTATATGAAAGTTTTCATATGGACGCCTATAAAAAGCTATAAGGACACCCGTTGTGAACCAAAAAAAGAAACCGATAATGTTAATCTTTCAAAATTAACAAAATTTCTATATGGTTACCCACATTTTCGGAAGATACAGTCATACAAATAATGTTAATCTTTCAAAATTATAAAATTTAACATAAAATAATATCACAGACAGGGAAGAATAAAAGAAGATTGAAAAATGAAAAAAACCCCAAAAACAAAATTTACAAAAAAATTTAGGTCACCGAAAGATGTTCGCCGTCCTCAACATCTGTCTAAAAGTGCTAAGTTTTGTCGCCGGTAGCATCACTTAGGTCGGCCAATCTCCACCTATTTCCATCGATTATTTGTTGTCTCTTAGTTGCTTTAACGGTTCTGTCCACCTTCACCCACCTCCGTCGATTCACTGTCAATTTATGCCGGCCGGAGATCAATCGGACGCCTACTTCTCCACTTCGTCCGATGGCTAGCCTCATTTATCTCCATGTATCAGTTTTCACTTTTTTACTTTGTCATCTAGAAGTAATTTATATATAAAGATATCCAAATAAGTATAAAGCAACACGTCAATGTCTAGTAGCCTAGTCTAGAAAATATAAAGTATAATAGATGTATTAAGCACCAGTTTGAATATAACTAGACTAGAAGGTAATTTATCTTTTGAGTATAATGTAATCGATTTTACTCATTTTAGTTGGAGGTTCTTTTTTTTTTTCAATCTTTCCAACAAATTTTTTTAATGATTGGTAATTTTTTTAGGTTATAATTATATACCATATACAAACTTTGATTAAAGATTTTAGAATAGTCCTAATAATTTATTTGTTTATTAATTACTAAATCTTCATTCGTTTATTGTTTTTATGATGTTTATTTTTTATTTATCATGTTAAAGTTAATAATTTAATATTACATTTTGTCTTATATAGTATTTTTGATTCCGAACGCATAACTTTTTGACCAGTTTATTTTTACATCTAATTCAAGTCGGTTCACTTGTGAGTTTAAATCCTATATTCACCGCTGCAAAAAAATATATGTATAAATCTGGTTTTTATAGTCCATACTTTATATTTTAATAGTCCAATCTAATAGTGAACCATGTGGTTTTACGTTCTAGACTCGCCACTGAGCTTAGGTATAGAGCATTTTAAACGATGTAGTTTTAAACAAAACAAATCCAATTTCATTTTTTCTTAATTTTGTTTTAATAGAATATCATTGAATTGAGTTAAATTATGGAATGAAAAAGATCAATTATATATTTTTTTTATTGCAAAAGGTCATTGAAATGGATAGGGAAAGAAAAAATTAATATTTTTTAACGAATATAACTCAAATGTATTATGCTTCAATTAAACAAATATATTGAATGATTTGTGAAAAACTTGATTGATTTATTGAATGTTGTTCTTTTTTTTAGTTTTCATTTAAAATTTAGTAGGACTGATTAAATGGTCATGAATTTTAATGCTTTACGTTTTTAGACACAATGAAAAAAAAAAGAACATAAATTCGATCGGTTTGGTAAGTCATATGATTAAGGAAGAACGGTAAACGAGATATCATGATTAGTTTGGATATATATGGATCAAAACTACATAGTTTAGAGAGTTCTATATATAAGTTTAGGTATATAAGAGTGACATATTCTTTTTAGCATATATATATATATATATATATATATATATATATATATATATATATATATAGGGGTATGATCAATTGAGACACTAAAAAGGTTGAGAACGCGAGAACAGATATGAGCCATGTAAATCTTAAAATCAAAGGTTCATATTAATGTGCTATTTATGTAATTACAAGAATTGTGGAACCAAATTATAATTATTAAATATACATTTAAGGGTCTCAAGGGTAGTAATGGAATTTCCATTTTTATGGT